>NC_138183.1:74258545-74433545 GCF_964194105.1 Spermophilus citellus
GGGGGTTCACTGAAGGGGATATTGGGACCTTAGTCCATTGATTTTCTTTTCTTTTTTTCTTTTTTTTTTTTTTTTTTTTTTGCTTCCTGGCCACCATGAGGTAAATGGCTTCCCCTGTCATGTTCTCCAACAAAGAAATTGGAGAAATGTAGAGTTTTGCTTTGTTGATTTGTATTTATATGTAGTATTCTGTATGTACTACTGTTTTACAACTGATCCCCCCCAATCCCCCAGCTGTCTGCAGTGTTTTCTGTATCATGTTAAAAACAGATCTAGTTCATTCTAAGCATTCAATTGCTTGAACACAACATAGTTCAATAGCTTGTTGTAGGTGAGCCTTCAGGCCAATTCCACTGCTTTGCTGTTAAACACGATGCTGTAATGATAACCTTGATGCATATAAATATTTCTTTGCAGCAGATACCAAGAAAAATAATTGCTTTGAAGAGGGCTATGCTCATTTAACATTTTACTTTATTTTTTAATTTTTTTAAAGTTGTCATTGGACCTTTATTTATTCATATGCAATGCTGAGAATCAAACCTAGTGCCTCACACATGCTAGGCAAGCACTCTACCACTGAGCCATGGACCACAGCCCATCATCTAACATTTTAATAAAAATTTGCAAATTATCTAAAAAAAGGTGTAACCAATCTAAATTGCCATTGGAAATGTTTGAAACTTCCCATCTCTCCACATTATTATGAAACCTTAATATAATAAATTTTTGTATTTAACAATTTGATGGATTAAAAATATTACATATATTTCTGTAATTTGCATTGTCTTGATTTTTACCAACAAGTTTGAGCATTATTTTTGCTTTTAGGCATATTTATACTTTCTCCTCTAGGAATTGCCTTCATATTTTCTTTAACAATTTTTTTCCTGATAGTTGGTATTTTTTAAAATTGGTTTTCTAGAAATTCTTCATTCTGGATAAATGTTAATATATTTTTTTCTGTTACCTATGTTACAACTATTTCTACCCATTTTATTCCTCATGTTTTACACGTTGGAGTTTTTAAAATAAATTTAAACATTTTTATATATTTAAATTTATCTATCATTTCCTTATAAATTTTGGGATTGGGATGTTAAGAAGACCGTCTCTTTTTCAAACTCAATATATGTGTCCTCTCACATTTTCTTCTAGTTTTAAGTCATGTGAATTTTTATGCTTAATTTTATTATTTTATTTTTGTGGTGCTGGGGAGGGAACTCAGGGCCTCACATATTCTAGGCAAGTACTCTGCCACTGAGCTATGTCCCCAGTCCTTTCTTTAGGTTTAACTTTTTAGTCCAGGTGGACCAGGTCAGATTCACTGGCATGTAGTTTGTGAAGTGGCTCAGGGCCCCATGTTTACAAGGGTTCTGTAAACTAACCATTATTTTTTTTTAACGTGAATAGTTTAAATGAGGCCATATAGAAATTTATCAGTGCTCCAGACTCATACTTCATGCACTTAAATCTTGGCTACAACACTCATTAGCTGTGTAACTTTGTACAAGTTATTTAATCTGTGCCTCAGCTTTCTCATCTTTAAAATGGCAATAGTGATAGCCATGTCCAGCAGATGTCAGTGTATTGCTGGTGAACGTTTGTTGTTATAAGGGTTTTCTCTTATAATTTTTTTTTTGTGTTTGTGTTTGTGTGTTGCTGGGGATTGAACCCAGGACCTTGTGCATGCGAGGCAAGCACTCTACCAACTGAACTATATCCACAGCTCTCCCTTATAACTTTAATATGTATATATCATATTAAGAACTATGTAATGTTTTGAACGACCAACAATAAAAAAAATATGTATATATCAAGTGCCCAGACTTATCTTTACTGCCAAAAATACATGCTGGAAAAAGATAGCCTTTTTACTATATAGGGCTTGGAAAACTGGATATACATAAGTAGAAGAATGAAATTAGATCCCGGTATCTCACTCTGCATAAAAGTCAGATCAAAATGGATCAAAGACCTAGGAATTAGACCAGAAACCTTGCATCTGCCAGAAGACAACACAGGTTAAACAGTTTATCATATAGGTGCAAGCACCAACTTTCTCAACAAGACACCTACAATGCAAGAAATAAAATTGAGAATCAATAAGTGGGATGCTGAAAGCTTTTAAAAAGCTATTGCACAGCAAAAAAAAAAAAAAAAAAAAATGTGAAGAAAGCCAACAGAATGGGAGAAATTCTTTGCCACATAGGGAATTAATATCCAGAATATAGAAGAACTTAAGAAACTCAATGCCCAAAAAAGTAAAATCCAAAAACAAACAACAACAACAAACTAAAATTCCATTCAAAAAATGGGAAGGACTAAATAGAAATTTCTCAAAAGGAAGAAACACAAATGCCCAACAAACGTGAATAACTGTTCAAAATCTTTAGCAATTAGGGAAATACAAATCAAAACTACACTAATATTTCATCTCACTTCAGTCAGAATGGCAATAACACAATAATAATAATTAAGAACACAGATAATAATAAATGCTGGTGAGGATGTGGAGAAAAAGGTACACTCATACATTGTTGGTAGAGCTGCAAATTGGTGCAGCCATTCTGGAAAGCAGTGTGGAGATTCTTCAAAAAGCTAAGAATGGGACCACCATAAGACCCAGCTATCCCACTTTTTGCTATTTATTCAAAAGAACTAAAATCAGCACACTATAATTGTACAACCACTTCAATGCTTATAACAGCACAATTCACAGCAATCAAATTATGGAATCAGTCCATATGCCTGTCAATAGATGAATTGTTCAAGAAAATGTGGTATAGATACACAAAGGAGCTTACTCAGCCACCAAGAATGAAATAATGGCATTTGCCAGATGAAAATGGAGAACATCATGCTAAGTGAAATAAGCCTGACTCAGAAAATCGAGAGTCGACTATTTTCTCTCATATGGTAGAAACTAGAATAAAATAAGAGAAAGAAGGCAGCAGAGGCAGGGATCAGATAGCATACAGACATAGAGAAGATCAGTGGCATAGAAGAAGGAGAACAAGAGGGAGGGAGGAAGGATGGGAACGGGGAAGAAATATAGAATGAATCCATAAATAAATCCTGCTTTATTTATTTATTTAAAAATATTTATTTTTTAGTTGTTGATGGACACAATATCTTTATTTTATTTATTTATTTTTATGTGGTGCTGAGGATCAAACCCAGGGCCTCGCATGTGCTAGGCCAAGTGCTCTGCCACTGAGCCACAACCCCAGCCTGTGTTATATGTATTTATAAATATACCAGAGGGAATTTCATCTATATGTATATGTAGAAAGTACCAATTAAAAACCATGGAGCAAAAGGAACAGAGAGAGGAGAATAGGGGAAGGGAAGTGAGGAAAAGGAGATGACAGGGAATGGGGAAATAAATCAAATTCCTTGCATGTATGATTTTGTCAAAATGAACCCAACTACTATGTATAATTATAATGTTCTAACAAAAATATTAAAAAAAATTTAAAATGAAAAAAAAAAGACTTACCTTTAATGTGAATCTTTTTTAAACAATACTGACCAGGTTTTGTTCTGCAGGTTCCAAAGTCCAAAAGACATCCATGGAAGGGGACTGAGAGATTGCATGATTTACAAATCATACTTCCCTCAAGCTGGATTCCAGAGATGAAAAAACAACGGGAAAATAGTGCTGGATACCAGAGAGAAAAAATAGATGGGGTTGGAGGAAGGAGGAAGAAGAAAAAATAAAGAAGAGATTTTCAACTAAAAAGTAAGCAATATTAAACTTTTTTTTTCAAAAACTCACATAAATTAAAATCATTTTGATATTCTAACAGGGGAAAAATTAAAGCATATGGTACATAAATGATTGAAAGCACCCTGAACTGATAGTAATCAGAAATGAGAACTAGTGGTTTAAATGACTTAGTTAAAATTTATTCATTAAATAATTTAGTGCTTCATTAAATCAAACCAAAGTTATTTCACCAGAGAATTTCAGCTGCATACTTGCTGTTAGGACTTCATTTCAATGCCTAAGGTAGCATATAATACATAATGGGTTCTTCATGAATATTACTTGATTAATGTTTACTTATTGGTTATCTTCAATACTCAGATTTAGTGGCTCAAATATGTTATTCATTTTGTTATGTAGATTGAGTTCTGAGATTCTTGATCTTAGGAAACACAAGTAAGATTGTAAAGGTGTTATCTAGAATATTGGTTTTCAAATTCCAATAGGCATCAGATTTATTTAAATGATTAAAATGAACAGATTCCCAAGGACCCCATATACTTGAGTTAGAATCCATGAAAAAGGGCCCTGGAATTTGTATTTTGTATATGCTAAAATAGCTGAGGGGATATGTTTTGGTCATAGATGTCTGGATTGTTATAGTATTGGAGAATCACTGGTTTTTCAATTACAGGATTGAAACTCATGCAGAGATCCTTGGTCAGTGATGAAGAGTTCAGCACCATCATCAAAAATGGTTCAGAGGTTGGGGTTGCAGCTCAGTTGGTAGAGTGCTTGCCTCACATGCATAGGGCCCTGGGTTTAATCCCCAACACCACCAAAAAAAAAAAAAACAAAAACAAAAAAACAAAAAAAACCCAAAAACCAAAAACCAAACAAAACCCTAAAACGAAACCAAACCAAACCAAAAAAAACAACTCAGCTTGTTAAAAGATTCTTCTGTAATTGAGCCAAAATTTGACCTAGTGTTCACAGTTTCCATCTTTTAAATATATAATGACCACCACCTATTCACTGATAACCCCCCCCAAAAGAGTTTATTAGACATTTTGTACAAGGTATTTTATATCTCCTGTGGGAGACCATCCTTACACGTGACTGAGTCACACTCCCTGGCTGGGTGCTGAGGCGCCCAGTCACAGAAATGTGGCAAAGCTTTCCCCACCCTTCTGGGTTCAAGGGTCAGTGTCTCTTGGACGGGTGTGTCTTGCTACAGCCCCATGGGTGAAGCTGTGCTCACCTGTTCCTTTGTAATATAACCCCTTGCCCTGTTTAGGATAGAATCTTCCATGGAAGTGCCTTGTGTGTCCCCCCTCCTCTTACTGTGCCCTTGGGTGTGGCCTACCCAGGTGTCAGTCAACCTGCTGACAGTGGACATCATGAAGATAGACTCAGCCCCTTGAAACCTGACCCCTTGCCTCATTTGAATAACTTCTCCTCAATAAAAGGGGTCAGAGTATGTTCTCGCTCTCTCTTTCTGCGGACCCTTAAGGTCAGAGGAGCCATCACAGTGACCCCAAAGAAAAAGGTATTTGTGTCTCTTGTGTGGTTATTTTTGTGCAGCCCAGTCAGCCCAGTTCAACTGGAGTGACCTCTGAGTCTTTTAGTAACGGGAACAGAAACCCGGCAATCTCCCGCTCCTATATTGGAGTTAACTTTTAATAGAAAACAGACCGATGAGAATTGTTAACTTCTGTTGATTACTCTTAGATTCAACCTCATCTAAGGGCACTTAAAAATTTCACATTCTTTCTCTAGCTGATCATGACAAACTTTCAATCTTTAAACAATGATTAAATATTTTTTTTAAATGGAGTTTATGTTAAGGAGTCTGCTAAGCAATTTACATGCATTAGCACAATCTTCACCCAACTTCAATACCTTTCCACCAGGTATCATAGTTTCTCTCATTTCATATAAGAGAAAACTGAGGTCTTAATGATTTGCTGAAGTGGCAGAGACAGAGGGTTTGTTGAAATCCAAGCCTTTTTTGGCAAGTTCATGGTATCCCTAAAATTGCCAATCTTTTTTTTTAACCCAGGGGCGCTTAACTACTGAGCCACATCCCCAGTTCCCTCACCCCGCCCCCCCCTTTTTTGTTTTGAGGCAAGGTCTCAGTTGCTTAGGTCCTCATAAGTTGCTGGGAGGGAGGCTTTGAATCTTTTGAGCTTCCTGCCTCAGCTTCCCAACTGCTGGGATTACAGACATGTGCCATCATGCCTGGCAAAAATATTGACTCCCTCCTTTTATTCCCTTTGTTCTGGTTGGGGATAGTACTCAGGATCTCTTACATGCTAGGCAACAGTTCTGCCAATGAGCTATTCCTCAGCCTGCCCTCCTTTTATGTGTACCAGACCTGATCAACCTCTTCCTGATGGAGACCTTGGCTCCTCCTGGATTAGGGTCTATTGATTACTAGATCACTGGCCTGGCTGTTTCTTCAAATCACCCAAATGAGTTCTCTTCTGGATTTATGATCACTCAATCTCACAACTTGCCCCAAGATGGAGTGCTCACACAATACTTAAATCACCCCCTGCCCGGCTCCTTGCCTGAGGCCCCTGAACTGTTTCTGGATGAGACCTGTTCCAGGTTTAATCCCTTCCTCTCAAACTGTCCCACCTTCTGATTTCCCATTCTGAAGGTCCATAGCCTTTTTCCTCCTAAAACCTTGATTCTGATATCCTTCATTGCAAATGAAGATGATACCTTGACTGCCAGCCCTTTGTGGTGACTGTAATTCTGCAGCTACTTGAATACTTACAAATATGTTCTCAGATTCCCTTTTTCTTTCTTTCAGTCTCCTTTTGTCTAAAAATTTACTGTAGATTTTATTAACTACATGGCAGGTTCCAATTTGGAACCTAAGATTAATGCTTTAGATTAGATGTAAGATGAATACTTTCCTTACATGAATAATTCTGATGTATGCTATTCTATGTATGACTTTATTAGTGGAGGAATATCCAACATTTTGTGTGTGTATGTGCGTGTATAGCTATTATAAGTCGCATGTAAATGTTATATATATATGTATATGTATATATACATATATAGTCATATACAAGTCACAAATATATAGTTTTTGCAAAATGTGTTATAAATCATGATGATGGTGACCTTTTTAAATTCTCTTCATTTCATGGTCAGTGTTGAGAAGCAGAAGTTAAGTAGTAACAACAAAATTTCTCTTTATGCTGAATTTTCTTCTTTTGCTCTCACATCTTCCTTTTTGTCCAGCAAAATTAATGCAATGCCCTGAATTCATTTTTCATGATATCCAAGGTACAGAAGATGTTTTCTTGTGATTTTTCACCTATTTGATGTTTTCAACTATTTTCTTGTGAATTTTCACTGCCTCTGTTTAGACAGAGCTTTTCTTCTTGTGTTGGAGGCTAGCTGGCTTCCCCTATTTATGTTATATGCCAAGCATAGGGGGCATTTGATTGTTGACGCCAGTATTTGGTACCAAATGTCTCCAAGTCTCAAAATTAGGGTTTTATTTATTCTGGGGTACCTTTTAGATTCCTCCTACTGAAGTGTGGTCTCAATACCAGCAGCTTCAGTCACGTTTGGAAACTTGTTGGAGATGCAGAGTCTTGGGCCCTCAGGCTTTCCCTGAGACCTACTGAATTTAACCCTCTCCATGTTGATAAGCTGTCCAGGTGACTCCTCTGTACATCGTGCTGTAGAAGCCAGCTTCTTTTGCTCCTTCCTCTTTCTTTTTCTAAGGAACTCTGTTTAACTCTAGGTGCAGTAAGAGAACATCTGTGCTCCTTGCCCTCTTACCACTGTACTGAGAGGGAGAAGGATCCCATGTGGTGCTGGATCTTTCTTGTTTGGAGACATTACCTTTCTGAACACCCACCTAGTTTGAGGCACTTTAGGAATTCTGTAAAAGGAATAAAAAAATTCCCTGGAACTTCTTCAGTGGTTTTTATAAATGAAGGAATGTTGGAGTCTGTGGAAATGAGCACTTCGAAGAGGAAAAGTGCTTGGAGGCCCTGGCTTTGCTTTGTTTTTTGTTCCAATTAGTTCTCTCACTTTCCTGTATTTATACCAGCCGAGTTTGGTATGTATTTTCTAACTTAGCAATAACTATAATCGTCTGTGATACTCTACCAACTCAATTTCCTCCTCTATAAAATGGGAAAAACAGCTGTCATGAGGATTACGTGAATTCATACAAATTAAATGTTTAGGATAGAACCCGAAATACAGTAAGTGATCAATAAATTTTAGCTCCCATTATTATTAGTTGAGTGCTTACTTAGGCCTTGTTATAAGAATGCAGAAGTTAACAGGGTCTTTTACGAGGCAGAAGATGGTTAACCCAAGAGTAGGTTTGGAAGAAGCAGCAAGAGAAGATGTTCCTAACATTAGTATTTTTCAAATCACTTCATCTGAGGTACCTTCCACTTAGTCATATTATAGTTCTGCTATTTCTTTTCTTTTAAGAAATTTTTTTGGAAGTTGTAGATGGACAGAATGCCTTTATTTATTTTTATGTGGTGCTGAGGATCAAACCCAGTGCCTCACACATGCTAGGCAAGCGCTCTGCCACTGAGCTACAGCCCCAGCCCTAGTTCTGCTATTTCTTATGTAATTTCTTAATAACTTACCACTCAAAAGGCAGAATGAGATGAAAACACGAACAAGGACCATCCTTCTCATTCTTAGATTTGTAGCCAAAAGGAAGATAGAAGGAAAGACACGTCCCACCAATAAACCTCTCCTGGGGAAGTAATATAGTCACACATTTATGTCAGCAATTTTAAAAAGGGAAACAACTGGCAAGGTTTCATTCATTTCACTGAGAATGTATACGTACATTTATTTTGTGAAGGAGGAAAAATAAACCACTTATCTTTGTAAAAAGTATTCACCACAAAACTTCTAATTCCAGAATATTTTAAGTTTAAATATCTTCTTATTATCAAAGGCCACATTCTCCTTTCATTGTCTCCTTGAATTTCTATTGTTTAATACAAAAATATGAAGCAAGATAGATGATGTTCTAGGAAAATATTCATTTAAGCTTCTTCACAAATTAATGCTTTCATCACAAAAAGCCATATGTATAAGGAAAAAAAAATCATAATCACGATAGTTAACAATAGTTAATATAAGGGGAAAGAAATTGTTGGATTGGCTAAAATACAGCACTTCAGTTTTTCACAACTTACCATCTTCTTTGTGAAGGTCTTGTGGAAGTTTAATTGGTCTGAACTTCTTTAAAAAGTTGACAACAAGTAAAGTCTCTGATACAATGAAGTCTGTTATAACTGAAATCAACAGCTAGTGCCTGATCCACAAGGTTCCAAATGGTTTAACAGTAAATATTGCCTAGGTAGACAGACAGGAGGACTTTTCTCTTGAGCACTCCTCACTCATGAAATAACTAATAAGGCTAAGGCAGCCTACAAACTGTAAATTTGGATAAAGATTTCACTGTGCTGCAGATTAGTCCAGATATACATAGTCATGTGGGCATACTGTCTATTAGGTAAACTACTTGGTCTTGATTTTCTTTTTCTCTTGATGCTGGGGATTTAATCCTCATGCATGATGATCTGTGTTCTATCACTAAGCTAGTCCCCAAACTATGGTCTTGATTTAAAAAAAATCATATAATCCTTGATACATATAAAAAGTACTTTGATTTTAAAATAATGTTTATTTCTAAATTAATGTACAATTCAAAATGAATACATTTTCTTTTCATTTTTCTTACTAGAGTTTTGTAGTTATGGATAGTAGTTGGGTTCACTCCGACAAACTCATACATGCATGGAATTTGACTTCAGTTCACAATACCCCCATTTTCCCTTCTTCCTCTCCCTTATTCTCCTTCCTCTACCCTGCTAGACTCCCTTTTTACTCATCTATTTATTTATATTTGATTGATCATTTAAATTTATACATAAAAATGAAATTCCCTGTGGTATATTTATATAGGCACATAACATGACTTTTGGTTTTTGGTACTGGGGATTGAACTCAAGGGCACTTGAACATTGAGCCACATCCCCAGCCCTATTTTCTATCTTAGTGAGAGGGTCTCACTGAGTTGCTTAGTGCCTTGCTTTTGCTGAAGCTGGCTTTGAACTCACAATCCTCCTGTCTCAGCCTCCCTCGAGCCTCTGGGATTACAGGTATGTGCCACCATACCTGGCACATAACATGAATTTAAAAAAAAAATTTAGTTGTCAATGGACCTTTATTTTATTTGTTTATATGCAGTGCTGAGAATCGAACCCAGGGCCTCATAGGTGCTAGGCAAGTGCTATACCACTGAGCCACAACCTCAGCCCATATAACATGATTTTTAAAGAATTCATTCTGCATTGCCTCCCCTCACCCATTCCTCCACTTTGCCTCTCCATCTCTATCTCCTTATTCTACATTACTGACCTTCCCTTTATCTTTATGTTATCCTATCCTTCCCTCCTCCTGTCCTTTATTTTATTCTAGTGTCTACATATGAATGAAAATATTTAGCCTTTGAGTTTTTGAATCTGGCATATTTCATTTAACATGATGTTCTCCATTTCCATCCATTTATCAGCAACTTCCATAATTTCATTCTTCTCGTGACTGAGTAAAACTCCATTTTGCATATATACACCATTCATCTATTGATGGGCATTTGACTTGATTCTGTAATTTAGCTTTTGTGAATTGTGCTGCTGTAAACATTAAAGGGGCTGCATCATTATAGTATATGCTGCTTTTACAAAATTAATACATTTTCTTAGAACATATTGAAAATATTAGGAATATTAAAATCTCCTTGACCACATTCCCACTAAGCCTGTTGCCTTCCTCCAAAATAACCATGATATTGGTATGTTGGATTTCTTTCTTTATAAAAATATTTTCCTATAGTTTATTCAAGAGCACCCTTTTTTAAAATTCTGTGTATTTTCATATAGACTGTAACATGAAAATATTTATAATATTGTTTTTATTTTTCTTTTGTAAAAATAGTATCTATTCTCTTTTGCTTTGTATTTCACTAAAAATGTTGAAAATATTTCTGTCACTCTTTCAAATTGCTTCATATTTCCACTGATTTCACTCTAATAAAGAAGGAGATAAAAGCAGTATACCCTTGCAGATATTATTTCCTAAAAATTTGAGGTGTATGGCTCAATAACATTTTACACTTACAAATATGTGCATTTTTACCACTCAGAACACTTCCATCAACTTTGGGATTTTCTCATGCTCCTTCTCAAGTCAGTCCTCTTTCCAGGGGTAGCTGCTATTCTACTTGTGTTACTATTATTTGGTGTTACCTGTTCTTGAACTCCATATGTCCTACGGACTCACACAGTATATGCTGATTTTGTTTGTACATTATTTTATACAAACAAAATGCTCTTCTTAGAGCATTTCACATGGAAAGGTCCATCCCTAAACTCCAAGACACCCAGTGGTCACTTTCAGGACCCTACCACTCCATGTTTCCTTCCTTCCTTCCTTCCTTCCTTCCTTCCTTCCTTCCTTCCTTCCTTCCTTCCTTCCTTCCTTCCTTCTTTTTTGGTACTGAGGATTAAACTCTGAGGTACATTATCATTGAGCCACATCCCCAGCCCTTTTTATTTTTCATTTTGAAAAAGGGTCTTGATAATTTGCTGAGGACCTCGACCTCACTAAGTTGCTGAGGCTGGCCTCAACCTTGCAATCCTCTTGCCTCAGCCTCCTAATTCCCTGGGATCACAGGTGTACACCACCACACCTGGCTCCACGTTGTTTCTTTTGCTTTCTAAAACATATATAGTGTATATATATGTGTGTACACACACACACATACACACACTCACACACACACACACACACATATATATATATATATAATGTAAAAAATAGCTTATTCTTATAGGAAAGTAAATATAGATAATATATGTAACCCTATGAGTAATACCTAAGAGTTTATATTTACATGAACATAAGTTTGTTGATTGACTAATTAGGTAATATCACCTTCATTCAGGGAAGTAAATTTCTAACAGGGGCTGATTAGGGCCAAAGACAAGCTTATAATGAAAATACTTGCAAAAAAGGAAAACTTGAAGGAGGAATAGAAGAGAAAGAAACATTAATTGAAGGCTTATTATGGTTTAGACACTGTAATAAGCACTGGTGATTTAGAAATGAGTATACCACACTTTAGCTGTAAATTGACATCACTTCTCTAGAAACAGTTTGCCAGGATGTATCAAAATTGGTCATAGAAGCAGGTCATAGTGGTGTACAACTGTGATCCCAGCCACTTGGGGGATTGAGGCAAGAGAATCACAGTTGCGCAACTGTGAGACCCTGTCTCAAAATAAACAATAAAAAGGGATGGGGATGCAGCTGAGAGGCAAATCCCTGGGTTCAACTCTCAGTGCAAAACAAACAAATAACAAACACAAAACAAATATCAAAACATTTAAAGTCTCTGTTCAATAAGTAACATGAATTTATTCAAACACTAATTAAAACATAGTGTGAACACCCAAATACAAGGAAATCACTAAGCAAATTATAGTTAAGTCCATATGGTTGGAAGATGTTCTAGTAGCTCAGTCAAGAAACGATAAAGGTTAAAACAATAAAGGAAGCAGGGGCAGAAGGATGACAAAGAGGAAATGGATGAGAGGTGCCAAGGACAAAATACTTAACCTTAAAGGTCCTTGTGCGAGGGAGCAGCTTAGTGTTAATCTCCACCTATCGTCTTCACTTAACATACTTTGTAAAGAATTATCTGTATGATTTCTCTCTCACCAGACTCTTAACTCTTTGAAGAAATTCCATCTTAGTATCTCCAGCATCCTGAAGGATGCCTGGCATAGTACAGGTATTTGCTAAATAAATGGGATATTTCTGATGGAAGGAAGATGGGGAGTGGTCCGAGGGGAGGATTCCAGAGTAATATGGGGATGACAGTATGAGAAGGAGGTGACATTGAGAAAGGAGGATGGGCACTAGATTGGGTTGACTCTCCTTGGCTAGTGCAGGCTGCCATCCCAGGTAGGTTTTAAGGACTGAGGAAATGAGCAGACTCTAGTTTTTCTATGGGCTCCTGTGTTGGTTTGCTGTGTCCTAAGATAGTTCTCTGTTAGGAGTAGGAGAGAAGTAGCTGGTCTCTAGGATGTGACTTTCCTAATGAAATCCTGAAACCCTTGCTAGCTCAAGGTTGAGTTTTCAAGAGTTGGAGAGGCTGGAGCACCTTAGGAGAGGTCTCTCTCTCAGGGCATCAGGACACCCCGCCTTCCTGAATGCTCATCTCTGAGATTATAAAGATCTTTGGCAATCTTAATTATTCACTCCTTTATACTCTTTAATAAGGGTTTGGAATTATAGTATTCTTTTTTTTCTTTTTGTGGTGCTGGAATTTGAACTCAGGGCCTTGTGCATGTGAGGCAAGCACTCTACCAACTGAGCTATATCCCCAGGCTTGGATTATAGTATTCTGTGATTCATCTGCTCATAGTGAGGAATTCTGACATCACAGCTAGGTGAGATGTCCAATTCACCTAGTAGAGGAGTTGGCATTTTGTAACCTAGGAACCTTGCTTTCTCATTCCTAGCAAGAGTGAGTCTGCATATACATGTACTGCTTGTCACCTTGGACACGCAGGTGCAACAGTGTAGAGTTCCCCTTAGTGTCACATTGTGGAAACTTTCCTCTGTTTTCTTATAGGTATTGTGATAGAGAAAAGTATGAAGGGGTATAATTTAATTTTATGTCCCAGAGGGTAAGAGCAGAGTTCAAAAGCCCTTTAAGACTTATTGAAAGGGAGTGATTTACCTGCGGAATAATTGTTATTTTATTCTCTGCCTACTAATGCTGAGTTATATGGCTTTGAAGCTAGAAAATATTGCCAACAACCTGATTGTATCTAGATCCCAAAAATTCTCTTTCTAGATTTTTGCTGCTGTTGCCTGTCCATAGTACAGGAGACTGAACACAGGGATGCTGTACCACTGAGTTGCATCCAAACCTGTTTTATTTTTTATTTGGAGGAAGGATCTCCCTATCTTGCTCAGACTGACTTTGAGCTTACAATCCTCCTGGTTCAGCCTCCGGAGTTGCTGGGATTATAGGCAAGTGCTACCATGTCTAGCTCTTTTTCTAGTTTTGGTGTAAAAGCCTACCATATTTTACTGAGTGTGGTGATGCACACCTGTAGGAGTAGGAGGATCACAAGTTTAGGATCACCTTGGCAATTTTGTGAGACCCTGTCTCTGCATTAAAAAAAAAATAAGTAAAAAGAGCTGGGGATGTAGCTCAGTGGTAGTGCACCCCTGGGTTCAATACCCATTACTGTAAAAAAGAAAAGAAAAGAAAAAGTCTACTGTATCTTATAGGTGACTTTGACTTTCTAACTTAGACTGAAGTCCTCAGTTCATCATTTCTCAACCCCTAATCCTTTGAGATGCTTTGAAAAAAAAAATGTTGCATGGGCAGGTAAACTTGGAAAAAGCAGAATATGATATCCACTAATGGAAAACTTAATTGTACTTTGGAATATTAAAATATCTAGCTGGGTGTGGAAGCACATGCCTGTAATTCCAGTGATTTGGGAGGTTGAGGCAGGAGGATCACAATTCTGAGGACAGCTTCATCCACTTAACCAGACCTTGTCTCAACATAATACTATAGCAAGGGCTAGGTGGGTGGCTCAGTGATAGAGTACTTAATTAGCATGCAGGGCCCTGGGTTTGATCCCTAGCACTGGTAGGAGAGGAGAGAAAAAGAACAAGTTTCGATTCAAATAGTGTCCCAGTAATAACCATAATCATCATAATGATGATGGTAGCTTGCAATTATTTCTCATTTCATACTTTACGAAGCATGTTTGGTTCTATGATAGTTTTTTAATAAGCCTTCTGATATTAGGAATAAAAAGGATTTTTATTCCCATTGAAGTAAATCAGGTCCAGAGATTACAAAATTTTCACAAATATGACACAATGAGTCAATGGTAGATCTCAGATGAAAAGCTAACAAAATATTCTTATTCTTTCCAATGCTACCTTCTAAAATTTACATAAAGAGTCTGAACTTTTGGTGTGAATAATAGATATGTTACATTATCATATGAATATTATATTTTATGTACTATAATAATTAGAAGCTAGAAAAGTTTAGGATTTTAAGGCAAATATCAGATTGCCATAATGTATTGCCATTCATACATTATTCAATAAATATTTATTCATCTCCTACTATATATCGGTTACTATACAAGTTCAGCAAACAACAACAACAAAGCAAAGTAAGCAATAGCTTGTCTTTACAAAACATATGTTCTTTTTAGAGAGAAAGAAAATCATAAAGTAAATATATGCAACATAAGCAAATCAAATAATATCAAATAATGATAAGTGCTATAAGAAAACAACACATGGAAATGTAATATAGAGTGATGGTGGGCAAGAAATATCCCTCAAATCCCAGCAGGTGTCCTGGGTTGATTTGTGCCATCCTCCCCCACCATCAAATTTATATGAATTTATGTAAAATCCTAACCCCCTTGCTGGGTGCAGTGGCTTACGCTTGTAATCCCACCAACTCATGAGGCCAAGGCAGGAGGATGACAAGTTCAAAGCCAGCCTGGGCAACTTAGTGAGACTCTACCTCAAAATAAAAAGGGCTGGGATGTGGCTCAGTGGTAGAGCACCCCTAAGTTTAATCACTAATACTGAGGGAAAAGAAAACAGAAGAAAAAAGAAATCCACATACATCAGAATATGACCTTATTTTAAAATAGGGTCCTTGTTAGGATGAAGTCATTGGGGGTGGGCTCCAATCCAATATAAAAGGTGACCTTATAAACAGGATCAACTTGGACATGACATACAGGGAGAATGGCATGTTGGAGATGAAGGTGTGCCAACGATTGCCAGTATACCCCCCAGAAACTGGGAGAGACGCATGGGACAAATTCCTCCCTTTGGAAGGAACCAACTCTGCTGATTCCTTCTTCTTTGGCATCTAGCTTTCAGAACTTTGTAATCATAAGTTTTATTATTCATGTTACCAGATTCATAATGTTTTTGTTATGGCAGCCCCAGAAAACAAACACAGCAGGAAATGGACAGCACATTCCAGGGACTGAGATGTCAATGAAGGGAAACCAGCAGGGATGGTGTCATGAGTGAGCTATGCCATTAAGATAGACACAACACTACTAGGAGAACTATGAATCAATTAGTTCATTCTAGTTTGAATGGAATGACTGGGGGGGTGGTACTGTAGGTGGGTGGGGTGTGGCTAAAGTACACTGATCTACACCTTGTTCATACAAGTAAATAACAACCATCTGCCTGGCACAACCATAAGGCATAAACAGATAAATAAATTAATTGTGCTAATAAAAATGATCACCTGTGTACTGACCTAATTAGCAAGAAGCAGGTGGATGCATGAAGATATTAAACTCAGAAAAATCAGGCCCAGGAACTTATTTTTTTAAGAGAGAGGGAGAGAGAGAGAGAGATTTTTTTAAAAAAATATTTATTTCTTAGTTTTTGGTGGACACAACATCTTTGTTTGTATGTGGTGCTGAGGATGGAACCCGGGCCACATGCATGCCATGCATGCCAGGTGAGCTCGATACCACTTGAGCCACATCCCCAGCCCCCAGGAACTTATTGAGCACTGAATGATCAGATAGGGTCAGTGTGCTGCCTTGTCCAGTCTTAATGTGCTCTTCCTTTTGTGGGTCTTGGTGACAGAGTTGCTTCATTTGGTGGTCTGATGTGCTCTATAAGTTCCTGGGCCTGATTTTTCTGAATTTAATATCCCCATGCATCCATGTGCTTCTTGTTAATTAGGTCAGTTCACAGGTGATCATTTTTATTAGCACAATTAATTTATTTATTTGTTTATGCCTTATGGTCGTGCCAGGCAGATAGTTGTTATTTACTTGTAAGAACAAGGTGTAGATCAGTGTACTTTAGCCACATCCCACCCACCTACAGTACTACCCACCCAGTCAGTCCATTCAAACTAGAATGAACTAATTGATTCACAGTTCTCATAATCTAATCATATCACCTCTGAATATTCTGGCATCATCACAGGGGCTTTTTGGGGATATCTCATATCCAAACTATAACACTATCAAAGACCAACTGCTAGGAACTTGGGGGACGTCAGGGAAATATATGCCCAGATGTTCCTTTCCTCCTGCCCTGTGTCCTGCCATTGCTTCCCACACCAAAATCCAATGCAAAGAGAGAATGAGGAGTTTCTATTGATATATCCCTGAAGGTCAGCTTTCTGGAAAAAGGAAGTCAGTGAATCTGCAAGAGCGTGTTGGGACTGTTTAGAGGTGACCAGAGAAGGTCTTTTTGATGGCATCTGAACTGAGACTTCAGTAAAACAAAGACCATAAAGAAGTGTATTTCTGCAGTGGAACAGCGAATGTCAAGGTTGTGAGGGGCGGGGGATGAATAAAGTGCATTTGAGCAACAGAAAGAGGGCCAGAGCGCCTGTGGTGGAGTGGGAACAGGGGATGGTGTACATGATAAGCTTAGAGAAGTGAATGACAGGTGTAATATTTAAGGTCTTGTAGGTGACAGTAAGAAGTTTAGATATTATTCTAAGTGTAATGGGAAGCAAATAGAGAATTTTAAGTTAGTGAAATGTGGTGCAATTTGCATTTCAAATGGATCACTTTAACTGCTCTGTGGAGCCTGGGATATAGAGGGTGAATGTAGATGAAGGTTGTTGGTGAGAGCAGTAGCCAGCTGAGAGGTGATGGTGGCTTGGCCAAAGGTGATAGGAAAGGAGATGGAGGGCCAATCCAGGAAACAGGGAAGATGGCACTTATTCTAGGATTACATGTAGGAAGAAAGGGAAAAAAAGGACTCAAGGTCAATATTTAGGATTTTTGACTTAAGCAACTGAGTGATTTATCATAGTATTAGCCAATATAGTGGAGACAAGGGAAAAACAAATTTGATAGGAAAACTGAGTTCTGAATGGGACATTAAAATTTTTTTTTTGTAGTTGTAGATGGACAGAATGTCTTTATTTTATTTGTTTATTCTTATGTGGTGCTGAGGATTGAACCCAGTGCTCCACACATGCTAGGCAAGCACTCTGCCACTGAGCCCCAGCCCCAGCCCAACACATTGTTTTAACTAGTCTATAAACTTCCAAGTAAAGATGTCAAGTAGCAGGTGGCTATGAGTCTCAATCACAGGAGAGAAGTCAAGACTGGAAATATAAATTTTATGTATTACTTGAAGCATATATATGAGGCTGGATGGAACTTCCTATTGCAAGACTATACACAGAAAAGAGATGTATTTTTATGGCAATATGGAAAGCTAGAGACTCTAAAACTCATGTCTGCTGCGTGACATTTAAAAATATTCAATGAAAAAGAACCTTTTGAAATAATTAAATAAGTCTTTAAAGAAACTAATGAGGTTAGAAATAAAGAACAGGAGAACCTGGAGGTAAATGTTATGAACTGAATGTTTGCATCTTCCCCAAATTCATGTTGACAACCTAACCTCTATGTGGCTCTATTTGAGGAGAGGACTTTAAAGGAATAATTAAAGTTAAATGAAGTAATCAGAATGGGTCCCTGATCTGGGATATAACTGATTTCTTTATAAGGTGAGACACTGAGAGTTTGTTCTGTGTTGATTGGGAATGTTGATTCCCAATCACGTTCTGAGCAAAGATCATGTATGGACACATTGAGAAGCCAGGAAGAAAACCCTCAACAGAAACGGAATCAGCAAGAACCTTGATCTTGGATTGTCTCCACAACTGTGAGGAAATGACTTTGTGTTGTTTAAGCCACCCCATTCTACTGTTATGGAGGCCTGAGAAGAATAATACTTGAAGCAAAGCCTGGGTCCTCTGCCTATATTAAACTCACTGAATATGGGTGGCCTAGATCTTTGGGGCATGAGGGGTATTAGAGGCAAAGTGTTGGGTCAACATAAGATACCCAATTTATTACAGACTACTTTGTATAAATGCAGGACCTAGAAATGTCTATGTCTTTGGATAAAAGGGAAAGTAGGAAGAGAAAACCCAAGGAGGATGCAATGGTGCAGATCTGTAATCCCAGCTACTCAGGAGGCTGAGGGAGGAAGATGAGGAATTTGAGGCTAGCTTGGGCAACTTAGTGGAACCCTCTCTCAAAATAAAAAATAAAAAGGCTATGTGATGTAGCACAGTTTGTAGAGCATCCAGGGTTTGATCCCTAGTACCACTAAAAGAGAGAGAGAGAGAGAGAGAGAGAGAGAGAGAGAGAGAGAGAGAGAGAGAGAGAGAGAATTCATCCCTCAGTAGAAAGCAGTGTTGGCTAGGGTGATGGATAGAAGTTAAAGAAAAAATAAACAAAACTGTCTTCTAAAAATTTCTTTCATGGATTTGTCATAATTGGGATTATTTTTGTGGTCCTCAGGAACATAAACTAAGGATTGTAGCTTAAAATAGAGAGATCCTCAGGCACAAAGTAAAACCAACACAGATCTATCTATCTTTCTTTATATATATATATATATATATATATATATATATATATATATATATATATATTTTTTTTTTTTTTAGTTTTTCAGTGGACACAACATCTTTGTTTTATTTTTATATGGTGCTGAGGATTGAACCCAGCGCCCTGCGCATGCCAGGTGAGCGCGCTACCACTTGAGCCACATCCCCAGCCCCACAGATCTTTCTTGACACACTACTCTTTCTTTTCAGACCTCAAAGAATTCCTACAAATAAAATGCAAGCAAACTTAAAATACACAAGGAAACAAGCTACTTTGAACAAGGGTTAGCCAAAACAACAATAATAATACAGAGCTAGAACTGTAAACTGTTCAGATCTGGAAATAACTGAATACAAAATAAGATGTTTATGCTTGAGACTAAAAAAAGGAAATAAAATGGAAAAAGAAATAAGTAATCACCACACTGAGCAAATAGACTGGGAAACAGGTAAGTGAAATTTCCAGGAATAAAAAGTGTAAGAATTTGCCAACAAATATTAATTGAACATCTGCTGTGTGACCGACACTCTCTGAGTGCGGGGGTTTACAACAGCAAACAAAAGAAACACTATTAGATCTCTTGAGCTTGCCTTCTAGACAGAGAAATAAAGTTTAAAACATAGCAGAAAGGCTCAAGAACAGATAAATCAAACTGTGGAGTAAGTCGAAATGACAGTTACAAAAGAAGATAATGGAATGTGAAAAACAGATTTTTAAGAGTTAATGGTTGGCAATTTGATGAATGTCTCAAATTATTCAGATTCATCTTACAGAAGTAAGAGTTTTAAAGTATCCAGGAAGGAAAGACATATAACAAACAAAGGAATGACAATGTAGCTAATGACAATGTAGCTAATTTCCTGGGAGGGCCCAGGAAATTCGGAATAGTGTCTTCAGAGTACTGAGATAGCACAACTGGCGACCTAGAATGTACACTCATAAAATTCATCTTTCAAGGATGAAGATTAATTATAAAGACATTTCAGTAAAAACCAGACATAACTCTTCCACAAAACAACAACACAACGACAACAAAATAAAAACCAAAATATCCTTTGCCCAAACCAATTTCTAAAAGATACAGAAGAAGGAAATGAATCTAAAAGATGGTTTGAGATGCAAGACAAAATAATAAGAAAAGATTAAAATAAACATATAGGAATATATAAACACACATTGATACTACCAAACACTAATTGTGCTTAAGTGATGAAGTTAATTACCACACAACCAAGAAACAGGGTCATATTGCATAATAAGAAGCAGAAGATGACTGCAGTCAAACATTCCAAACTATTTATGTTTTTATGTGAAGAGGTTAAAGACTAACTTTATATTTCATTAAGCTAAGTGTCTATTTATATTCTAGTGACTAACAGGATATAAATAAGGTACAAATCAATAGAAGAGGAAAATAAAAGGAAGTCAGAAGAAATAGCTACAGTCAGTTTAAATATAGTAGAAAAGAGGGAAAAGGAATGGATCAAATAAAACATTGGTTCTTAGAAATGCTAATAAAATTGACAGGCTCTTTTTTTTCTTAGAGAGAGAGAGAGAGAGAGAGAGAGAGAGAGAGAGAGAGAGAGAGGGAATTTTTTTAATATTTATTTTTTTTTTTAGTTTTCGGTGGACACATCTTTGTTGGTATGTGGTGCTGGGGATTGAACCCGGGCCGCACGCATGCCAGGCGAGCGCGCTACCACTTGAACCACATCCCCAGCCCTGACACTCTTTTTTTTTTTTTTAATTTTTTTAAGAGAGGGAGAGAGAATTTTTTTTTAATATTTATTTTTTAGTTCTTGGCGGACACAACATCTTTGTTTGTATGTGGTGCTGAGGATCGAACCCGGGCTGCACACATGCCAGGCGCGCGCCCTACCGCTTGAGCCACATCCCCAGCCTCTCTCTCTCTTTTTTTTTTTTTTTTTTAATATTTTTGGTTGTAGATGGACACAATACTTTTATTTATTTATTTATTTTTATGAGGTGCTGAGGATCGAACTCAGTGCCGCATATGTAGCGCTATGCCACTGAGCTACAACCTCAGCCCCTAAAATTGACAAACTCTTATTAAGTATTGAGTTTCTTTTAAGAACTTGATTTAAGTCAGGCATGGTGGGGTACACCAGTAATGCCAGCAGCTTGGGAGGCTGAGACAGGAGAATTGAGAGTTCAAAGCCAGCCCTAGCTAAAGCAAGGCGCCAAGCAACTCAGTGAGACACTGACTCTAAATAAAATACAAAGTAAGGCTGGGGATTTGGCTCAGTGGTTGAGTGCCCCTCAGTTTAATCCCTGGTACCCTCTCCCCCCCAAAAGAACTTTATTTTATTTATTTTTTATGTGGTGCTAAGTGCAGTGCCTCACATGTGCTAGGGGGGCACTCTATCTCTGAGCCACAACCCCAGCCCAATTATTTAGTTTTATTCAATTCTTTCTTTTCTTTTCTCTCCTCCTCCTCCTCCTCCTCCTCCTCCTCCTCCTCCTCCTCCTCTTCCTCCTCCTCCTTCTCTTCCTCCTTCTTCTTCTCCTCCTCCTCCTTCTTTTTTTTCTTATAAAGATTGAACCCCTAGGGGTGTTTTACCACTAAGGTACATCCCCAGTCCCTTTTATTTTAAGACAGAGTCTTGCTAAGTTGCTTAGGCTGGTCTCAAACTTGGGATTCTCCTGCCTCAGCCTCCTATGTTGCTGGCATTACAGATATGTGTCACCACGCCCAGTGAGTCATTAGTTTTATTTACCAGAACACAAAAAGAAAAGGAAAAAAAACACCTCATAACAATTATTCAAATGATTATGAATTTCTTATCAGAAAACCATAAAAAGTAAGAAGAAAACAGAGAAAACAACATAATTAAAATACTGAGAAAGAATTATCTACCCTGAATTCTACATCCAGCAAAAGGAATATCCTTTTATAAATGAAGGCAAAATAATGAATTTTCAGGTGAAGAAAATTTGTTGTCACTATCAAACCTATTCTAAAAGAAATACTGAAATTTGGAGTTCTTTGGGCTGGAGGGAAGTGACACCTGGGAAAGCCTTGGAATTTCAAGAAGTAAAGAAGAGCAACAAAAATGTCAATTATTTGGGTAAACAGAATAGTTTTTTTTTCTTTTCTGAAGTTCTTTAAAATGCCTGGGAGAGTTGAAAGCAAAAAGTATGACATTGTCTCGTGGGGTTCAGTGTTGTACAAATGACAACTATAACAAATAGGGGAAGATGAAGAGCAAAGGTGGTTAAAAGGAATCAGCTTATTTGAGGTGGCAGAATATTAGCTCTAAACAGATTGAGAAAGCGGCATGTATTGTTGTCATCCCTACAGTAACCCTTGAAATGGTAACACTAACAGATGCAGCCTCTTACTGATCTAATGGACAAGCAGGCCAAAAACCAGCAGAGAGGCAGGAGCCCTGGAATTCTTTTCCAGCACACATGGGACACTCACTAAGACAAACCTATAATAATTTATAAAGCAAACCTTAAAAATGTAAAAGAATATATCCTATGAAGTAGATTCTCTCACCATAATGAAAGCAGATGCATTTTTATGCCTGTCACATGTGATCAACGATCTTTTTGCAAAGGATAGCTTTCTTGAAAGGGTAGTTTCTTGAAAAGGTAGTTGCTGAAATGATTACCTATCCATGCCAAAACAAAACAAAACAAAACAAAATAAAATATTACACACCTTAACCCTCACCTAACACTTCATTTAAAAAATAACTAAGCTGGGCACAATGGGGCATGCCTGTAATCCCAGAGGCTCAGGAGGATGAGGTAGGAGGATCTCGAGTTCAGAGCCAGCCTCAGCTATGGTGAGGCACTAGGCAACTAGGTAACAGTGAGACCCTGTCTTTGAATAAAATACAAAATAGGGCTGGGGATGTGGCTCAGTGATTGAGTGCCCCTGAGTTCAATCCCCAGTACCCACCCCCCCCAAAAAAAAAGTTAACTAACAGTATATCATGGAGATGAATATAAAACCTAAAACTATAATCTTTCAGAATATAATGTAGGAAAATTTTTGAGATTATGAGCCAAATAAAGAGTTCATAGACACTAAAAACATGAATCAGAAAAGGGGGGAAACCCTCTGATAAATTGAACTTGATCAAAACAAAAACCTTGCTTCCCAAAAGACAGTTATAAAAATGAAATGACAGGCTATAGACTAGAAGAAAATATTTGAAAATTATATTTCTAAGAAAGAACAGAGAATACAAAGAATGCTCAAAACTTATTGATATGAAAACCAACAGCCCAATTTTTAAAGAAATGGTCAAAAGATCTGAACAGACATTTCTCAAAGATGATATTAGATGGCAAATAAGTGCATGAAAAGATGGTCAACATCATTAGTCATTAGAGAAATGCAAATTGAAATAATAATTAGATACCAACACAAACCTGTTAGGATGGCTGAAATAAAAAACAAATCCAACAATGCCAAGTAATGGAGAAGACACAAATCTCCTGGAATTCTCATTCTTTATTGGTGGGAATGAAAATGGCACATACTCCTTGGAAAAGTGTTTGGTAATTTCTGTATAAAGATAAACATACATAATCCAGCCATATAAGTTACATATCTCATTCTTATGTATTTATCCAAGAGAAATAAAAAACTTGCACATGGGTTAGAGCAACACAATTCACAATAGCCAAATTTTGGAATCAATCCTGGTGTCCATCAAGAGATGAATAAAGAAAATGTAATATATATACACAATCGAGTTTTATTTGGTCTTAAGGAAGAATGAAATTATGTCATTTGCAGGAAAGTGAATGAAACATGAGAACATTATGTTAAGTGGAAAAACCGAAACTCAGAAGATCAAGGTCATATGTTTTCTCTGAAATGTAGAAGCAAGAGAGGAAAAAGGAAAAGAAAGATGGTGGTGGGAGCTGAGGTGGGGGAGAGGTCTCAAGAAAGTCAAAATGAGACCAAGAGAGTAGAGTAAAGGGACCAGGGAGGCGGGAGGGGAGGAGAAGGGGAAATACTGGGGCACAATATTGCCTGGATTGTGTTGTTATATTGTTATATTGTGTGCACATGTGAGTGTGTGGTACTGAATCTTACTATTGTGGATGATTGTAATGCACCAACAAAATTATGGAAAGATGAATGGATGATACATCAAGTGTGTGTGTGTGTGTGCATTGTTGTACATAGCTGTCGGCTTTGTTGTCACATCTTTGTGCATGCACAAAGTGGAATATATAATATGGTTACTTTCTTTCCCTGGTACACTGGTAAACTTTGATATGCACAAAAACCTTCAAAGTCATGAGAGTCCACTATTTCTTTGCCAAACTCGGGCCTGATGCTCTTTGTGAGATCTCAGGTCCAGCCTCTCAGTGCGTTATGCAGTCACCATGCCCATTTCAGTCACATCACATGGAAGGTAAGAATCTAAACCAGTTTCCTCAAAAACTTGAAAGCCACCTCTCTGAAATGTAATCCTCAGTGAAGGTAACGCCTGATCTCCACTCTCTGGGAGATCAGGAGCCTAACTTCAGTTGACACCTGCCTCCAAAGTGATAAGGATATAAGAAAACCAGCCATTTTATTTTGAAAACATGAATGTAAGAGGTTGTATCCACTTAGCAATATAAAAGAGATTTGTGTTTGCAGTATTGCTAGTAAAGTGTCTGTGATGACTGTTATGGCTCAAAGTTGTTCAATAATAAGACAAACAAAACAAAAAACCAAAACCCCACAACTTGCATGTGGGGCATGGGTGTGGTTCAGTGACAGAGCATTTACCTAGCACAGGTGAGGTCCTGGGTACCATCCCTGGCACTGCAAACAAAACAAAAGACACCCCCCTCCAAAAAAAAAGCTCAAACTTGTCCCAAGTTCTACCAGTACACATGCAGGACAGCCATCTACATGCTGGGTGCAGCAACCCACCACTCCTGTATCATGGACCTCCTGCTGTGGCATCCGTGCTCCTCCCAGACAGCCTGTGGGGCATGGGGAATGCTGATGGGCAGTGAAAAACAATGCTTTTTGTGGTGTTCTGTTTGAGAAGATGGAGGAAGCTGCTTTTGACAGTTACTACCTGTGGGAGTCCCTGGGGTTTGTCATGACCTTGGGTTACAGCTCCTTGTTCTGTGTCAGCATCAAGCTCTACATTCTCTAGACTCTGGCTATGGTTACCTAGGGGAGTGTTGAGTATCTGGAGACCAGGAGCTTGTTCGAGACCCTGGCTGTCAGACAGACTGGCCAAGCAGTAGAAGGACAGACACAGACAGCAATGTGAGAGCAACAAGCTGAGGTGGGGCACGTCCAACACCCAGGTTCAAAAGGCGCGCTGACAAGTCTGCCATGCCTGTGGATGGCAGGCCTCCTGAGACCCTCAGAGGTGTCTGCACATGTGCACATCGACTTTAGGACTTGCTACCTGTCTGATGCTTACCTTCCGGAGGCTCTTGAGTTACCAAGGAAGTGACTGAGCATGCTGTGGATCATCCGATTCTTCCAGAATGAGGTTTGGAGAGGACCTGGATGTTCTGCACTACCATCTTCAAGACTTTCCCCACTACCTCTGCTCTGGTGAGGCCTGGTGGGCTAGGTTTACCTGGCCAAACTCGCCATGCTCAATGGCTGTCAGGACCTCATACTGGTTCTGGAAGATTGGCTCACTGCAGGAGCTGGGCCCCTGTGACACTATACTAGATTGACTACTCTTGCTATACATATACATTCTAAGCAGGAATACCCACTAAAGATGCTTGCTAAAAAAGAAAATAATGATAATAATAACAAGCCAAACAACAAATCAAACTCAAAACCCAAAAGAAGACAAAACAAAAAACCAAAATAAAAAAAAACAGTATCCAAAGACCATAACCACCGACTGCCCACCACCAAACACACTATCTGGGAGTCTGACAGGTCACCACCAAGAGCTTCCTGTGCTTATGGACAAAAACCTGGCCACAGCCACCCTCTTATATACCTGCTGTTTGAAATTTCCTCCTTGTGAGGTCAGAGCTAGAAATGGCCCAGTCATGCCTGGACATAACCACCAGTTGTCATCTCCCTTTTGGGGCTCCAGAATTTTTAAATTTTCAGAATAAGAATAAGAAAGCTCTTCATTTTTTTGTTGTTGTTGTTTGTTTTTAGCTTCAGTAGATTATGGAGACTGATATTTATATTTTTAGAAATTAAAATTGTACAATAAAAAACTTGTACATGAATATTTAAATTGTTATTTATAGTTGCTCTACAGTGGAAAAGATGATCCCTCCACGCAATCGATAAATTAGCCATGGGATGTCCATACAAAGGAATACTATTCAACACTATGAGGAAAGGAATCGATGCACAAACAGCATACGACCATCACTGTACTACTGTCAAATCACAGGAGCTGTACCTGAAAATCTTATTCTTTCATACCATTTCAGTGAAATTCTGGAAAAGGCAGAATGATAGTGACTGAAGGGGGTTGAGGGTGAGAGGAAAGAATGCCTACAAAAAGATGTAGTCAGGAAAATTGGGGGAAGTGAACAAATTTTTCGGTGTCCTATTTGCAGTAGTGGTTATATAACTATATATTTGTTGAATCTCATAGAACCATGCAGCAAAAAGTGAGCTTTAGTGGACATAAATTTTAAAATAAATTTTGAAAAGTTTTAATAAGGGAAAAAACCCTCAGGCTGGGGATGGGGCTCAGTGGTAGAGCGCTTGCCTAGCACGTGGGAGTCCCTGGGTTCGACCCTCAGCACCACATAGAAATAAATAAATAAAATAAAGGTACTGTGTCCAACTAAAACTAATATATGTGTGTGTATGTATGTATATATATATATATATATATATATATATATATATATATATATATATATATAAAGACAGAAAGTTTCATGAGTATTGGTAGGGAAAATATTGGAAATTAAAAGAAACAATAAATGGTGGGAGGTTCTAGTTTGTTCTGGGGATTCAGAGAAGACTCCAAGGAAGTGACTGTAAGTTGAACTATGAAGGATGAAGAAGACTTAGGGTAGAAGGTTTGAGGTAGGATATATAGTTTATAGAAGTACAGTCAGTCCTCCATGTCTGAGGGTTCTGCATCTGTGGAGTCCCATCAACCTTGGATAGAATTTTTTTTTTTAAAGAGAGAGAGAGAGACAGAGATAGAGAGAGAGAGAGAGACAGAGAGAGAGAGAGAGAGAGAGAGAGAGAGAGAGAGAGAGAATTTTAATATTTATTTTTAGTTTTCGGTGGACACAACATCTTTGTTTGTATCTGGTGCTGAGGATTGAACCCGGGCCGCATGCATGCCAGGCGAGCACGCTACCACTTGAGCCACATCCCCAGCCCCAATAGAAAATATTTAAAAAAAATTTATCTGTACTACCAGGAGTGGTGGCTCATGCTTGTCAACCCAGTGGCTCTGGAGGCTGAGGCAGAAGAATCATGAGTTTGAAGCCAGCTTCAGCATCAGTGAGGTGCTAAGCAACTCAGTGAGACCCTGTCTCTAAATAAAATACAAAATAGAGCTGGGGATGTGGCTCAGTGGTGCCTCTGAGTTCAATCTCTGGTACCAAAAAAAAAAATTTTTTTTTAACCTGCACTGAACATGTTCAGATTTTTTCCTTGTCATTATTTCCTAAAAAAACATAGTATTATTATAACAATTTACATAGCATTTATGTTGTATTAGATATATAAGTAATCTAGAGATGATTTAAATATGTAGGAGGATATGTATAGGTTATATATTAACAGCATATCATTTTATATAAGTGGCTTGAGCATCCTTTGATTTTGTTATCTGTGGGGTCTTGGAACCAATCCTCCATGGATAGTGAGGGGCAATTGTACTTGACAAGGCAAAGGAGCATTTTTAGTTCTCAAAAGCTGAGAGAAAGCCATTGTGGTCATAGCCCAGAGTAAAAGACAAGAACAATGAGAAGTGAGACTTAAGACAAGAGTCAAGTCTGTAAGGACTTAAAAAAATAGGGTGCCGGGGTTCCCAATAGCCACCCTCCACACCCAGCAAACTGCAGGCCCAGAGGACAGTTTGAACTGCTGAGAGGCATCACACAGGGGAAGGCCGGGCTAGCAGGAGAAACCAGGGCTAGCAAGAGAAGCCAGGGGAACGAGAGGCCAGGCCTTCGCGACTGGGCGGCTAGAGATCGCCCACTCGTCCGCTGCCTGCGTGACTGGGCGGCTGGAGTCCGCCCACCCGCAGGCCCGCCCGCTGCCCGCGCGACTGGGCGGCTAGAGACCGCCTGCCCGCCGGCGACTGCACGCCCCCTGCCCGCATGACTGGGCGGCTAGAAACCGCCCTCCTGCTGGCCACTGCCTGCCCGCTGCCCACGCAACTGGGTGGCTGGAGACCGCCCGCCCGCCGGCAACCGACCGCCCGCCCGCTGCCCGCACGACTGGGCAGCTAGAGACCTCCCGCCCGCAGGCGACCGCCCGCGGCCCCGAGACTGGGCGGCTGGAGACCGCCCACACACTGGCAACTGCGCGGCTAGACCCTGAGGTGCAGCCCAGCAGGTACAGCGCAGAGACTTTAGGAAGAGGTCTATAGCCAGAGCTTCATGAAGTAGCTAACCAGGAGCTGAAACCAACCAGAGACAGACCAGTCCCACCCCTCCCTTCGGACACCCCGGCAAGGAGCCTGGGGCCCGTCATAGCAGAGAGGTGACGTCACCGGAGTTCGGCCATCGGAACTCCTTCCCAGCGGAATCCACTTTAGCAGGCATAGTCTACCACCACAAAGGAGAGACAACAGAGATATACAAAACCAAAACAAATTTATAGGAGAGAACAGAAACACAGCAATCAAACAAAGCTGGAAAGTAACGTGAACAACATGACAAAACAAGGGAAAAAGGATTACAAACAATGCAGGACAACTTAAATCTACAGGAGGACCTAGAAGCATCAGAAACATGGATAAGGAAAGAACTCAAGGCATACCTAACTCAGATGGAACGGAATATTAGAGAAGACATGAGACAGCAAGTCCAAGCAATGAAAGTATATTTTGAAAACGAATTAAACAAACAAATTCAAATGGCAAAGAACGAGCTTTACCAGGAGATAGAGATCTTAAAAAAAATCAAACAGTAATCCTAGAAATGCAGGAAACTATAAACCAAATTAAAAACTCAAACGAGAATATTACAAATAGACTAGATCAAGTAGAAGTCAGAACATCACATAATGAAGACAAAGTTTATCAACTTGAAAAGAATATAGTCAACACAGAAAAGATGCTTACATCTCACGAGCAATCTATTCAATAGATATGGGATGTCATAAAAAACAAATTTGAGAGTCATCGGGATAGAAGAAGGCATAGAGGTTCAAACCAAAGGAATGGACAAGCTATTAAATGAAATAATTCTAGAAAACTTCCCAGAGATGAAAGATGGAATGGATTGCCAAATCCTGAAAGCCTACAGGACCCCAAACATTCAAAACCATAATAGACCAACTCCAAGACATATAATTATGAAGATAGCCAACGTACAGAACAAGGAGAGAATATTAAAAGCTACGAGAGAAAGGAGGCAGATTACATTCAGGGGTAAACCAATTAGGTTAACAACTGATTTTTCATCACAGACTTTGAAAGCAAGAAGATCCTGGAACAATGTATTTCAAACGCTGAAAAATAATGGATTCCAACCAAGAATACTGTATCCAGCAAAATTAAGCTTCAGATTTGACAATGAAATTAAAATATTTCACGATAAACAAAAGCTAAAAGAATTCGCAGCCAGAAAACCAGCACTGCAAAGAATTTTGAGCAAAATACTACAAGAAGAGAAATTGAAAAATAGCACCCAAAACTAACAGCAGGAGGTATCTCAGTAAAGGGGGAGGAAAATAACCAAAGAGTAAAAACTAGCCAAACTAAAATAAATAAATAAGTAAACATGACTGGAAGTCCAAACCATATTTCAATTGTAGCCTTAAATGTTAATGGCCTAAATTCACCAATCAAGAGACATAGGCTAGTAACCTGGATCAAAAAAACAAATCCAACAATATGCTGCCTTCAGGAGACTCATATGATAGGAAAAGACATACACAGGTTGAAGGTGAAAGGTTGGGAAAAATCATACCACTCACATGGCCCTCGGAAGCAAGCAGGAGTGGCCATACTCATATCGAATAAAATCAACTTCAAACCTAAGTTAATCAAAAGGGATAAAGAAGGACACTATATACTGTTAAAAGGAACCATCCACCATCAAGACATAACAATTATCAATTTGTATGCTCCAAACAATGGTGCTGCAAAGTTCATAAAACAAACTCTCCTCAAGTTCAAGAGTCAAATAGACCACAACACAATAATTATGGGTGACTTCAACACACCGATCTCGCCATTAGACAGATCCTCTAGACAAAAGCTGAATAAAGAAACTATAGAACTCAATAGCACAATCAGTAACCTAGACTTAACCAACATATATAGAATATATCAACCATCATCAAGTGGATACACGTTCTTCTCAGCAGCACATGGATCCTACTCAAAGATAGACCATATATTATGCCATAAGGCAACTCTTAGTAAATATAAAGGTGTGGAGATAATACCATGCACCATATCCGATCATAATGGAATGAAACTGGAAATCAATGATAAAAGAAGGAAGGAAAAATCCTACATCACATGGAAAATGAACAATATGTTACTGAATGATCAACGGGTTACAGAAGACATAAAGGAGGAGATAAAAAAATTCTTAGAGGGGCTGGGGATGTGGCTCAAGCGGTAGCGCGCGTGCCTGGCATGCGTGCGGCCCGGGTTCGATCCTCAGCACCACATACCAACAAAGATGTTGTGTCTGCCGAGAACTAAAAAATAAATATTAAAAATTCTCTCTCTCTCTCTCAGTCTCCTCTCTCACTCTCTCTTTAAAAAAAAAATTCTTAGAGATAAATGACAATACAGACACAACATATCGGAATCTATGGGACACAGTGAAAGCAGTTTTAAGAGGGAAATTCATTTCCTGGAGTTCTTTCCTCAAAAAAAGAAAAAAACCAACAAATAAATGAACTCACACTACACCTCAAAACCCTAGAAAAGGAAGAGCAAAACAACAGCAAATGTAGTAGAAGACAAGAAATAATTAAAATCAGAGCAGAAATCAACGAAATTGAAACAAAAAAAAAACCATTGAAAAAATTGATAAAACTAAAAGTTGGTTCTTTGAAAAAATAAATAAGATTAACAGGCCCTTAGCCATGCTAATGAATAGAAGAAGAGAGAGAACTCAAATTACTAACATACGGGATGAAAAAGGCAATATCACAACAGACACTACAGAAATACAGAAGATAATTAGAAAGTATTTTGAAACCCTATATTCCAATGAAATAGAAGATAATGAAGATATCAATAAATTTCTTAAGTCATATGATCTGCCCAGATTGAGTCAGGAAGACACACACAATTTAAACAAACCAATAACAAAGGAAGAAATTGAAGAAGCCATCAAAAGACTACCAACCAAGAAAAGCCCTGGACCGGATGGGTATACAGCAGAGTTTTACAAAACCTTCAAAGAAGAATTAATACCAATACTTTTCAAGCTATTTCAAGAAATAGAAAAAGAAGGAGCTCTTCCAAATTTATTCTATGAGGCCAACATCACCCTGATCCCGAAACCAGACAAAGACACTTCAAAGAAAGAAAACTACAGACCAATATCTCCAATGAACTTGGATGCAAACATTCTCAAAAAACTCCTGGCAAATTGAATACAAAAGCATATCAAAAAAATTGTGCACCATGATCAAGTAGGATTCATCCCTGGGATGCAAGGCTGGTTCAATATATGGAAATCAATAAATGCTATTCACCACATCAATAGACTTAAAGACAAGAACCATATGATCATCTCGATAGATGCAGAAAAAGCATTCGACAAAGTACAGCATCCCTTTATGTTCAAAACACTAGAAAAACTAGGGATAACAGGAACTTACCTCAACATGGTAAAAGCTATATATGCTAAACCTCAGGCTAGCATCATCCTAAATGGAGAAAAACTGAAGGTATTCCCTCTAAAATCTGGAACAACACAGGGATGCCCTCTCTCACCACTTCTCTTCAATTTAGTTCTTGAAATACTAGCCAGAGCAATTAGACAGACAAAAGAAATTAAAGGCATAAAAATAGGAAAAGAAGAACTTAAATTATCACTATTTGTGGATGACATGATAATATATTTAACAGACCCAAAAGGGTCTAAAAATAAACCTGCTAGAACTAATAAATGAATTCAGCAAAGTGGCAGGATATAAAATCAACATGCATAAATCAAAGGCATTCCTTTATATCAGCAACAAAACTTCTGAAATGGAAATGAGGAAAACCACTCCATTCACAATATCCTCAAAGAAAATAAGATACTTGGGAATCAACCTAACAAAAGAGGTGAAAGATTTATACAATGAAAACTATAGAACCCTAAAGAGAGAGATAGAAGAAGATCTTAGAAGATGGAAAAATGTACCCTGTTCATGGATAGGCAGAACTAACATCATCAAAATGGCGATATTACCAAAAGTTCTCTACAGGTTTAATGTGATGCCAATCAAAATCCCAACGGCATTTCTTGTAGAAATAGATAAAGCAATCATGAAATTCATATGGAAAAACAAAAGACCCAGAATAGCAAAAGCAATTCTAAGCAGGAAGCATGAATCTGGAGGTACAGAGATACCAGATTTCAAACTGTACTACAGAGCAATAGTAACAAAAACAGCGTGGTACTGGTACCAAAACAGGCGGGTGGACCAATGGTACAGAATAGAGGACACAGAGACTAATCCACAAAGTTACAACTATCTTATATTTGATAAAGGGGCTAAAAGCATGCAATGGAGGAAGGATAGCATCTTCAACAAATGGTGCTGGAAAAACTGGAAATCCATATGCAACAAAATGAAACTGAATCCCCTCCTCTTGCCATGCACAAAAGTTAACTCAAAATGGATCAAGGAGCTAGATATCAAATCAGAGACACTGCGTCTGATAGAAGAAAAAGTTGGCTACGATCTACATACTGTGGGGTCGGGCTCCAAATTCCTTAATAGGACGCCCAGAGCCCAAGAGTTAATAACAAGAATCAACAAATGGGACTTACTTAAACTAAAAAGTTTTTTCTCAGCAAGAGAAACAATAAGAGAGGTAAATAGAGAGCCTACATCCTGGGAACAAATCTTTACCCCTCTCACTTCAGATAGAGCCCTAATATCCAGAATATACAAAGAACTCAAAAAAATTAAACAATAAGATAACAAATAACCCAATCAACAAATGGGCCAAGAACCTGAACAGAAACTTCTCAGAGGAGGACATACAATCAATCAATAAGAACATGAAAAAATGCTCACCATCTCTAGCAGTCAGAGAAATGCAAATCAAGGTCACCCTAAGATACCATCTTACTCCAGTAAGATTGGCAGCCATTATGAAGTCAAACAACAAGTGCTGGCGAGGATGTGGGGAAAAGTGTACACTTGTACATTGCTGGTGGGACTGCAAATTGGTGAGGCCAATTTGGAAAGCAGTATGGAGATTCCTGGGAAAGCTGGGAATGGATCCACCATTTGACCCAGCTATCGCCCTTCTCGGACTATTCCCTGAGGATCTTAAAAGAGCGTACTACAGGGATACTGCCACATCAATGATCATAGCAGCACAATTCACAATAGCTAGACTGTGGAACCAACCTAGATGCCCTTCAATAGATGAATGGATAAAAAAATGTGGCATTTATACACAATGGGGTATTATGCAGCACTAAAAAATGACAAAATCATGGAATTTGCAGGGAAATGGATGGCAGTAGAGCAGATTATGCTAAGCGAAGCTAGCCAATTCTTAAAAAACAAATGCCAAATGTCTTCCTTGATATAAAGAGAGCAACTAAGAACAGAACAGGGAGGAAGAGCATGAGGAAAAGATTAACATTAAACAGAGACGAGTGGGGGGAAAGAAAGGGAGAGAGAAGGGAAATCATATGGAAATGGTAGGAGACCCTCAATGTTACGTAAAATTACATATAAGAGGTTGTGAGGGGAAGGCGGGCGGGGGGAACAAGGGAGAGAATTGAACAACAGTAGATGAGGTAGAGAGGGAAGATGGGAGGGGAGGGGAGGGGGGATAGTAGGGGATAGGAAAGGTAGCAGAATACAACAGTCACTAATATGCCATTAAGGAAAAATGTGAATGTGTAACTGATGTGATTCTGCAATTTGTATTTGGGGTAAAAATGGGAGTTCATAACCCACTTGAGTCAAATGTATGAAAGATGATATGTCATGAGCTTTGTAATGTTTTGAACAACCAATAAAAAAAAAGTCTGTAAGGACTAATGACCATGCAATGATTTTAACTTCTATTCAAGAACAATGTAGCTTTTCTAGGAAGTAACAGTAACAAGATTAGATTGATAATAGTACTTTAAAAACAGAGTTGTAATTAGTACAATACTTTTGGAAAGCAGTATGGAGATTCTTCAAAAGACTAGGAATGGAACCACCATATGATCCTGCTATCTTACTCCTCAGTATTTATCCAAAAGAAGTAAAGTCAGCATACTATAGTAATACAGGCATACCAATGTCTATAGCAGCACAATTCATAATAGACAGGTTAGAGGACCAATGTTGGCATCTGTCAATAGACTGGATGGATAAAGAAAATGTGATATATTTATACAATGGACATCTACTCAGCCATAAAAGAAAATGAAATTATGATATTTGTAGGTAAATGAATGGAACCGGAGAGCATGATGCAAATGAGATAAGCTAGACTCAGAAAGTCAAGCAGAGTGTTTTATCTCATATGTGGAAGCTACAGAGAAAAAGTGAGTAACAGAAGTGGATCTCAGGAAAACAGAGAGAGGTCAGTAGAGTATAAGTAGGGGACTAAATGGGTGGAAGGAGGAGAAAGAAAGGGGAATAACTGAGAAATGAAGTTGACCAAATTATGCGATATGCAAGTATGACTATCTCACAATTCATTCCAATTTTATATATTAGTATAACATACCAGTTTAAAAAATAAATTGACTAGAAGGAAGACCAATAGAGTAGAGGAAGGAAATCAGGGGAGGAAGAAGGGGAGGGAAAGAGAAACTACTGGGGGTTGTTTGACTGCGAAGGAGAAGAGACAACTTCATTTCATTGCATTGAAAGGAAAAAAACTATGTTTGAATATGTCAAAATTAACCCCACTAATATGCATAACTATAATGCAGTAATAAAGAAAAACAGGATTGCATGTTGAAGATTAATTGGATTTGAGTATGAGTTGAGGATCTGTTGATGAAGTGATAAGCTCAAAATTAAAGAGATGATGATCTTGGGATGTAATCCATTTATAGGCTGCAATCCATACCCTCCTTCCGGATGCTATTCTAATAAATCCCTATACAATGAAATGAAATTTGAAATAAATTTTGGTGAATTGAAAACTTGCTCTGGTAACTAGTGACTGACACAGTTGACTATTAGCTGACTGCCAATCAAGGATCTAATGACCTTTAATGACCTCTCTGTATCTATTCTAAATATCTGTTCATCTTATTTTTCCAGAAAATGTCCTTATTAGGAATTAATTGACTTATAAACAATGTTTTTTTTTCTTGCTTGCATGCAAGTTTTAATAAAAATATTGACACATTTCTTAAATAAAGATTTTAGCAGGGCTGGGGATGTGGCTCAAGCGGTAGCGCGCTCGCCTAGCATGCGTGCGGCCCGGGTTCGATCCTCAGCACCACATACAAACAAAGATGTTGTGTCCGCCGAGAACTAAAAAATAAATATTAAAAATTCTCTCTCTCTCTCTCTCACTCTCTCTCCTCTCTCACTCTCTCTTTAAAAAAAAAAAAAAAAAAGATTTTAGCAAAGTTTCTGGATACAAGATCCATGTTTGAATACTAATTGCCTTCGTGAATATCATTAATGAACCATTAATAAAATAAATTTTAGAAGTTGCCATTTATAATAGATATACCATTAAGGAATTTGGAAATACATACAACAAAAGATATGCAAGATCATTATGAAGAAATTATAAAACTTTATTGAAAGTATGTTTGTTCCCTAGGGCTACCCTAAAAGTTATCACAAACTTGGTGGCTTAAAACAACAGAAATGTATTCTCTCATAGTTGTGTATGCCAAAAATACAAAATCAAGATATCAACAGGTCCATACTCCCTCGGAAGTATTTAGGGGAGATGCCTTCCTTGCCTCTTCTAGCCTCTGGCAACTGTAGGTCTTCTTTGGCTTGCAATTACAGAACTTCAATTTCTGACTCCATCTTCACATGGCCTGCTCCTTCTTGTCTGCATGTCTTCCTCTGCTATCTCTACAACATTTGTATTAGGTCTAACAGTCCAGGATTATATCATTTTGAAATTATTGATTATATTGGCAAACTTACTTTTCTAAGTAAGGTTATATTGTATTCCAGGGGTAAGTACATGGATATATCTTTTGGGGCCACCGTTCAATTCATTACCTGCAATGAACATACTCGATGGAAGGATGGGCCATTTTCACAGTTATCAACACAATATTGTAAAGGTGTTAATCATTGCTAAGCTGATTTTGCCTAATGATTTAATTTTAAAAGAATAAATAGCTAGAATATTCCTTAAAAAAGAACTGAATAAAAAGATGTAACCGACTAGAAATCAAGACTATTTGAAAATGATACTAAATATGACCGCAGCGCAATGGCATAAAGATAAAAACCTTTGTTAAAACCTGATTTCTGGAAAATGTGTCATTTGTGAAAGTATGACTATTTAATAAATGTGTGGGCACCAATAGGTTATCTATGTTGAAAAAAAAGTGTTACAATTTCTGCCTCAAATGATATCCAAACATCAATCCAAATATACATATAAATGTAAAAACTTCAATATTATATGAAGAAAATATAAAAAATTACCTTCATGACAATACAGTGATTTTGTAAACAAGAAACAAAAAGTACTAAAAGATAAGAATGATAAATTTAACACATTAAAATTAAGAACTTATGGGTGGGGGTTGTGGCCCAGTGGTAGAGCACTTGCCTAGCATGTGTGAAGCACTGAGTTCGATTCTCAGCACTGCATATAAACAAATAAATAAATAAAGGTTCATCAATAATGAATAAAAATATTTTAAAAAATTAAGAACTTTTATAAATGCAGGTATCAAAAAAAGTGAGAAAATGAGCTGTAGACTTGGAGAAAATATTTGAAGTTTATACAACAAAAGATTAAATCTAGACTATAGAAAGAATTTCTGAAACTTTAATATTCTATTTCTATGTATTATTATATAATGTTATATATTCTAATATAAAATTGGGCAAAATACATGAGCACTATCAATCTAAAACACAGAATCTTACACAGGAGTTTGAAAGAAATGGAGTTTACTGACGTCAACAGTGAGAATGACCACTTAGGAAACACATATTCTCATTGCCTGGGTTAAGTGACAAAATTGCAGACAAGGGCTCTAGTTTTATAGACAAAAAGAGAAGAAGTAGGTTAGGCACACTGGTTGTTACCATTGCATTGGCCAACAAGAAAAGCAGAGATTGTGTCGATTGGTTGTTGGTCACTTACAGTATACATTCCAGGAAAGATACAGTGATGAGCAGGAACAAGCATTCTCACAGTTATTTATTCCTGCACGGCACATAGATGCATATACATCTATAAGAAACTCAGTTGAAATGACTGAAAGCTAATATTAACTAGTTAATGAGACTTTGGAATCCAGGAGGACATGATGACTAATCTACCACCCATGTCCATTAGGCCTCATAGGAGCTTGCAGGCTTCCTTTCTTTATGTTGTCTTCAGCATGCATTTCGGAAGTGAAAATATGAATACATAAGCATATGAAAAATGTGCTTTTATTAGCTATGGGAATACCAATTAAAACATCATTGAGACATCTCTTCCAACCCAGTATGTTAGCAAAAGTTTTAAAGTTGTATTTGTTGGGCCTGAGGAGCAACAGAAACTCTGGGAGGGTGATACACAAGCATTTTGGGTAACAAGATGGCATTATTTTCTAAGTATCAACTTGCACACACCTGTGGCTCAGCAATTCTCTTCCCAAGGGGCCTAGAGAACCCCTCAGTCTATTGATGGATGACAGGTATGAGAATGTTCACAGGGGGCTGGGGATTTGGCTCAGTTGCTAGAGTGCTTGCCTCTCATGCACAAGGCCCTGGGTTCAATCCCCAGCACCACAAAAAAAAAAAAAAAAAAGAATGTTCACAGAAGCGGGGATCATCATGGCTAGCAAGTAGCTAACAACCATCATCTGTTGGTAGGAACATGGATGTATAATGACTTAGTTGTATAAGAAAACACTGTAGAATCATGAGGACAAATGAACTATAGTAAACATGGAGGACTCTGAATCAAATATGAGGACAAGGAAAAAAATACGTTTGAAGAATGTATTCGAGTTTTATGAAGTTTACAATTTTTTTCCTTAAAGTTTACCAACAAGCAAAACCCACAGATATTTGTGATATAAACCAGGCAATGAGCAGAGATGGGATTAGGCAGAGATAAGTGAGGCACTTATTTTGGTGCAAAATTTAAGGGTGTACCAACAAACTCAGTAATTAAGACAAATCATACTTTAATGCTGTATTGGGAACCCCCCCCCCAAAAAAAAAAAAAAAAACCAGCTCTCAGGCTGGTCATCTGCTTGTAAACGAAATTATATACAAATTAGCTCTGGGGAATAGGATGAGGCCAGTCAGGGATGTTAAAGCACAAAGTCAGGTCCTGTTGTCACAGATGAGTAGGGAGCTAAAACTTTAAACCTCAGTTTTTGAGACACGACGAAAGAAAATTTCAAGTCATACACAAAAAGCCAAGTAAGAGAATTATCATTAGTGAAACTCAAGCAAAGAACACTCTCAAGAGAGACAGAGTGGGCCGTCTCCAAGCAGAGAATGAGACAGGAAACAATGCGGCTTTCAAGTTTATTGTTGTTGGATGTTTGTCAGGAGAACTGGGGTCTACCTTCTGCAGTCTTCACCAGTCCTCCTTCACGTCAGGTGGGGGAGCTTTTGATCCCAGTTGATCCTCTCCAGAACTGTCATGGCGGCCATACCATTGGGCTTCATCCACCAGTCAATTATATGTTAACACTGGTACTGGCGTCAATGAGCCGGCAGTCTTCATCTTAGTGCATTTGTGCTATTAATGGAATTTTCCTTTTGAAAAAATATTGAGAATCCTATGGTCATAAATTTTAACTTAACAATGACCTCAGTAGACCCTGTCAGAAGTTAGCCCATTTCCTTCCTGACATATTTCTTAATCAGCTCCTTTTGTTTCCACATGTTTATTCTCAGAGTTAGTACACCTGTTATTTTCTCCAAATTACTTCATTGTTCATGAAAGGCTACTTAAAGAAATGTCGTGACCCTGGTATGTTATTGGTTCACATTCCACTGCTCATTACTACTACCTAATACTGTCTTTATTTAAAATGTCATATTTTGTTCATCATGGACTTTTCATATTATTAATTTTAATTTTTAGAATACTGTGTTAAATATGAATTATTTCGATTATGGGCTTTTAGGTACTCATGTTCCAAAACTTGCCAATATCATATACACATATTCTTTTGAGTGAACACAGTATTTCTAAGTTTCAAAATTAAATAAAAAATAAAATATTAAGAAAGAAAGAGGGCTTATTCTGAAAGAGGAGATCTAGTAAGCAAAGGGATCAAGAAGGAGAAGCCAGCAAGGTAGGAGGAAAATCAGACTGTTTTTCAGGAGAGGTGATATTTGCAAATCTATTGGGTCAAGACAACCAATGCTATAATTAGCTAAGACAATTGAGTTAAGTGTGCCCCCTTTCAATCACCTAGGCTCTGTCTTCAGAAATCTTGATTAATAATAGCCCAGCTGTACGAAGAAAACACATTGTGCATTCGTGCACATGAAACATAAATTACAATGTAAAATTATGAAAAGCTGTGTATTTGAGCAGTCAAAGGTTTGGATTGTGTTTTAAGCACTGAGTCGTCAACATGGCATGCTGAATTCATTTGGGAACCTGCTCTGCCTCTACCTATCTTACTTTGCTGTCTGACACAGTCCTTTCATGTTTCGAGCCTCAGGTCAAGTTATCTACTCTTGTATGCCTTCCCTGTGGCCAAGTTTTCTTCTGTTTTCCACATGTCATAATTGGCCCCAGAAAAAAATGTGAGCAAAAAAAGTTTTAAGCCATGCTTTGGACCGTAGAAAGTGCCAAATTGGAAGCAAGGGGAATGGATGTAGGATCTCAGATGTTTTGAGGCACTAGGGGAAGCTGAAGTCTCTTGGAGGAAGAACTTGGGATTGTAGAGCAGAAATAGTTAAGAACATGAATTGAAATTTAAGACTTAAAAGATTGAAAGGGAGGTTAGGTTATATATAGTTTTGAGGACTGCACTCTTTCCCTTTCCTCCCTTCCTCTCCCCCTTCCATTTTCTTCAGTGTTTATTGAGTACCTACCACACGCAAGTGCTGATTTAGAGGCTGCTAAGATGAATAAGACATGATGTGATATTCTAGAAGTGCTATGCTATTTGGTTGATTTTAATTTTTGCATTTTTTTGTATATTATACTTCTCTGAGATTGGACTATGTCTTTAGAACTCTATTATACTTCCAATTGAAAGTGACTCAAATTTGATCAAATACTGTAGAAGCTCTATCAATCTATTTCCACCTGTCCTTTTAACTTTATGCATGCTGTTACAGAGCCTTCTGCACAGCTTCCCCTAAGAATCACAAATAGGGTGATAGGTAATATGTTCCTTGAACTTTTTCATTTCTCAATCATATCACCATGTTGGCATAAATTCTGGAATTACCATGTGATCATACAACTCCCTTCTCCCTTTAGTGTCCCAACTGCTAACCCCAGGCAGAAAAAAATATGCAGACTTTTACTTCCCCAATATTGTATTATCTTTTAGCAGTATTTAAGATCCATGGTTACATTATAAAGATGATTATTAACATTTTCTGCAAAATACTCCAGTGGAGGGACTCTGCTTTAATAGGAATAAATTCATAGGAATATTCATAGGAATAACTATTTATAGGAATAATTCTTCCTATGTTAAATACGAGCCATAAGAACTTGTGACATCTCACAAGAATGAGAGACTACAGAAATGTAAGTTAAAGGGGGGGGGAGTAGAGGATTAAAATATGCCAGTTTAATGTTTGCAAAAAATGTGTAATTTTTTTTGAGATGCTGAATATAAAACCCAGGGCCTCCTGCATGCTAGGCAAGCACTCTATCACTGAGCCACACCCCCAGCCCGCTACTTATTTCTTAATCTTATTGCTTCAGTGAGAAATTGAGAATATTAAATATTCCAAATTTCAATGGAAATACATGTGTTCCACTGTGGCTTTTTGTTTGTGTTGTTTGCTTTTGAGATGCTGGAGATTGAACCCAGGATGATTTATGTTTCTGAATAAAAAAAATAAATAAAAACAAAAGTAAAAGAAAAAATTATAACCAAATTAAGAAAATGTACTTTAGAATTTTCATCAGAAACTTGATGTTGATCTATATCAACTGCCTTTGATAGATATATGAAACAATCAAAATTATCATGAGTTTTTTCCTTTGATATATTGATATGACACATAACATTACAAATTTTTCTAAGGTCAAATGATCCTTGCATTACTAAAATGAACATTGTCACAGTGAATTAATATTTAATTTTAGTATGCATTTGATTTTCTGGTGTTTTTTCCCCCCTGATTTCTCCAGCTTTATAGAGTGAAATGAATCTGCATGGTGTTGGTGTTGGTGGTTTGTGTAGTGTGTCTATTTGCTATTTGGGTCAGGTTTGCTCCCAGCATTATGGAAATTCTTAAAATAAATTGGGAAGCTTTCCATCTTTTTTTTATAGATCCTATAAAATTTCAAATTCATGTTCTGTCTCTTAACAAAAGGTGTGATTTTTGGGCAAGTTGCTTTAGTTGTTTTTAAACTGCTTTTGTAAAAATTAAATATTCAAGCTTTCCCTACTTTCAAACTTTAATATCTTATACTTACTTATATGTATACTTATATTTATATTTTCTCTATGAATTTCAAATATGTTAAAAGGTGTATGCAAAGGATTTTTCTTAGTTCTTAGTTATATATAACGTTAGGGTTCACTTGACATAGTTATAAAAGCATGGAATATAATTTTCCCTAATTCAGACCTAGTGTTTCTCCTTTCCTTTCCCCCTTCCCTTCTCTCTACTCTACTGATCTATTATTTATTTATGGTTTTATTTTTTAAATTAGTGCCATTTGGATATACATTGGCGTGAGATTCACTGTGGTACGTCCATATATATAGTTTGGTCAGATTCCTTCCACCATTCTTCCCTTTTCCCATCCCTCCTCCCATCTCTCTTTCTCTGTTCTGTTTTCATGAACGTGCCCCCCACCCCCAATTTTCTTTCTTCTTTTTTCTTTCTTCTCCTTATTTTGGTATAGATTTCTGCATATCAGAGAAAACATTCAATATTTGACTTTCTGAGTCTGGCTTATTTCACTTGGCATGATGGTCTCCAATTCCATCCATTTACTAGCAAATGCCATAATTTCATTCTTCTTTCTAAACTACATTGATATTTTATCTGACTCCAGTCAGATGACAATTGTCAAGAACACAAATATTAAATATTGGTGTGGCCGAGTCACTATAGTATGCTGATTTTAAGTCCTCTGGATATAAATCAAGGGGTGGATTAAGTGGTGGTTCCATTCCAAGTTTTCTGAGGCATCTCCATATTGCTTTCCATAGTGGTTGCACCAATTTGCAGTCCCACCAGCAATGTATGAGTGTACCTTTTTTTACATCCTTGAGAACATTTATTGTTGCCTGTATTCTTGATAATTGCCATTCTGTTTGGAGTGAGATGGAATTGGAGTGTAGTTTTGATTTGCATTTCTCTAATTGTTAGAGATGCTGAACATTTTTTCATATATTTGTTGATCAGTTGTATTTTTTCTTCTGTGAAGGGTCTGTTCAGTCCCTTAGCCCATTTTTTGATTGGGTTATTTATTTTTTGTTGTTAAGTTTTTTGAGTTCTTTATATATCCTGGAGATTAATGTTGTATCTGAGATGCAGGTGGTAAAGATTTTCTCCCATTCTATATGATCTCTCCTCACATTATTGATTGTTTCCTCAGCTGTGAAGAAGCTTTTGAGTTTGATTCCACCCCATTTATTGATTTTTGGTTTTACTTATTTTTCTTTAGGAGTCTTGCTAAGGAAGTCAATTCCTAAGCCAACATGGTGGAGATTTGGGCCTACTTTTTCTTCTATTAGGCGCAGGGTCTCTATTCTAGTGCCTAAGTCCTTAGGACTCATTTTGAATTGAGTTTTGTGTTGGAACTAACCTAGGTGCCCTTCAACAGGTAAATGGATAAAGAAATTGTGGTATATATATACAGTGGAATATTACTCAGCCTTAAAAAAGAATGAAACTATGTCATTTGCTGGTAAATGGATGGAACTGGAGAGTATCATGCTAAGTGAAATAAGCCAATCCTAAAGAACCAAAGGCTAAATGTTTTTTCTGATATATGGAAGCTGATTCTCAATAAGGGGAGGGTGCTAGGGAAGAATAGATGTACTTTGGTTTAGACAGAGGGGAGTGAAGGGAAGGGAGAGAACCTAGGGATAGGAAGTGTAGTAGAATGAATTCGACATTATTACCGTATGTGCATATAGGATTACATGACCTCTGTAACTCTATATCATGTACAACCAGAAGAATGAGAAGTTGTACTCTACTTATGTATGATGTGTCAAATGCATTCTTCTGTCATGTATAACAAATTAGAACAAAGACAAAAGCCCCCCCAAAAAAGAACACAATATTAGTAAATATTGGTAATGATGTGGGGAAAAAGGTACACTTACACATTGTTGATGGGACAGCAAATTAGTGCAACCATTCTTGAAAACAGTATGAAGAGTCCTCAAAAAACTAGCAATGGAACCACCATATGGCCAGTTATCCCACTCCTCTGTATATAGCCAAAAGATCTAACATCAGCATACTACAGAGATGCAGCCTCAGTAATGTTTATAGCAGCACAATTCACAATAGCCAAATTATGGAATCAACCTAGGCTCCTGTCAACAGATGAATGGATAAAGAATATGTGATATATGTACACAAAGGATTTTTAAGTAAATAATACAGATTTTTTCATCAAATCTGTGATTATAGATTGGTAATTCTGCTTTTTAAAAATATTTTCATGTTTAGGATTTCTAGTAGTTTTTCTGTATGTTTGGTCACTTTATAATCTAGCTGTTAGGTTAATTTACCAAATATTTTTATGTTTCTCCATATACAAATGTTACATAATTACCTCTTTTAAACTAACCTGGCAGTTTTATAATACATCGATCGGACCACCTAGATTTATTCTCCGTAACTCTTATCTGTTCTTTTAACTTACACCTATATGTTTTTATTTCTTTATCTTTTTTTGCCCTCAATTTTAGAATAATCATTTGGGACTTGGATTCTAATTTATGGGTTTGTTTGAAACTTGACAATCAGATTTTGTGTTTTTTTTTCCTCTTTTCTTATTTCAGATTTTCTATTGATGATGACACATTCTAACGTCCAATATGCAGAACCTTCTCAACTAATCAGAGTATTTCTAAATTTCATATGGGAATATTGAAGATAATATAGGAAGATTGAAGATCCTTGCTCAGATTGGTGCCTTTTTTACCTGTAATATCTTATTTCCCATCATTTACTGAATTAAAGAGGGAGGGCGGGACTTGTCCAACATTAGCTGTTCAAGTTCTTTTAGAGACTGGGTGGATTTGGAGTTCCAGGCCAACCAAGAAAAAGAAAAGGGGGAAACATTTCAGCTTTTTGATTTTCCAGTTCAGAAATCCAGTATCCTCAGGGCAGAAGGAAGAAAGCAATTGTATGTCCCCTGGGCCCAAGAGTTCCTTTTGAAAAATGGATGGAACTGGTTTTACTTCTTGTGCTTTAGGTGTCTTGTTAAGGAAGTCAATTCCTAAGCCAACATGGTGGAGATTTGGGCCTACTTTTTCTTCTATTAGGCGCAGGTTGTTTTTCTGGCAGAATCCCCTTTATTTGGAGAGGGTTATCAGCAGCCTCTTTGCTGGATTACTGGTGCTGTGCTAATGGTCAGTGTAAGTTATCTGGGAAGACCCAAGATCCCAGTCCCTTTTAGCTAAAGCATGCAGTGTGCTAGTTAGAGGCAGGGCCCACTCATATGTGCCCCTTTCCCACAGTTACCTCCAGCCCTTCCTACCACACTGAAGCATAGAGTCAGATTTTGCTGAGATCTTTTTACATTTAATTTCCAGACTACATAGAAACCTGGAAGTGACAGACCTTTTCTTCATGGTCCCATCATTATGGTGTTTTTGCAAAGTTTCCTTCTTTTTTCAATTACTAGCTTTGCTATAGAGGTTCCATGTTTATAATATCTATAGGTTATTTCAAAAGAAAACTTGGATGGAATAAATGGTAGTTAAATGCATCCTCAAGTTGCCATTTTTAACCAAAAGCCATCTCTTGCTTTTATGAAATCTGGGACAGCTACCAAATCAACACCCACATGTACTAGTAATGGCTGGCAAAGTAGGGAACCGGGGACAGAAGATTTATGATATATTCTTATCCCATTTCTCAGTCATCACCTACAAGCAGATGTCTTCTACAAGAACATCTATTCGGTGGCCAAGAGTATCTTGGAAAGAGAACTGCTTAGTCTTCCAATATTTTTGGTATCTAGAAGTCACTAGATTAGTTAAAATGTTCCGTGATGGTCTGTCACTTTCTCCATTCTGCAGACCCATTTGTTGCACACAGGAGATGCATTTATAAAACCTCCATTCTGCCATTTCTTATAAGTCATTTCATGTTAGTGAGATTCACCTTCAGGTAGATGGAAATTCAAATCATTCTTCCCATATGTGACTTTTTTTTCTAAATTTAGATGGTCAGTATCCCATTGCAGGTGCCTATCAAACTAAGAACATTCCCAGGTTGTAAAAGTGATGTCAAAGTTTTCTTTTAAAATTCTAGAACACATAAATAGCCTAATCATTTAGCACCTAGGTTCTGTTTCCCAGGTAAATTCTGTTGGATTTTCCTCTTACCTCCCACTAAACTCCAAGTACTAGGCAGTGCTCAAATTCAGTGAGTCAGGAGAAAAATTTTCAGAAACATAGTATTTGGCCCAAGTCATAGCAAGAAGAGAGAAGACACTAAAATTTCACTTATTTCTGAGAGGCACATGAGAGAAAGGATACTTGAGCAGAAAAACTCATTAATAATCGAGGTTTGGTACACAGCAATTGGGGAGACTTGGTATGGAAACACCTACATGGTTACGGTATTTAATGAGGATTACAGCCAATTTAACTCGATGGAGATTGCCCATATGGCCAACAATTCTGAACAAAATCAGAAGCCTTTTAACTTTTTAGGTGTCTAGCATATTGGCCAAGAGTAAAAGTATTTGATATTGATGCCAAAAGTGGTTATTAACATTTGGTAAATATTTATTTATTTGGTACTGGGGATTGAACCCAGGGGAACTAAACCACTGAGCAACATCCCCAGTCCTTAATTATTTAGAATCTCTCTAAGTTGTTTACAGGCTTGCTGAGTTGCTGAGGTTGGCTTTGAACTTGTGATCTTCCTGCCTCAGCCTCCCTAGTGGCTGGGATTACAGGTGTGCACCACCATTCCTGGCTCAAGTAATATTTATTGAATGACTACTATAAGCCAGTCACTGTGCTAAGGTAGAAGTGTACCAAGATATGTAAGAGTTCCCCACCAAAAAGAATGATAACTTAGGGAGAAAATTAGAGTAGCAGAAGGGGGTTATAGAATACTGTTATTCTACCAATTGGGTTTCATCTCACTCCTTAATAAATATAGATGTTAAAAAATTTTCATTTTAGGAAATTATGAACACATAAAAGAAATTATAGTATAATTAACCCAATGTCTTTATTGCTCACCTTCAAATATTATTAATATGTGGTCAAGCTCTTTTCTGCTATGTCTTCAACTCTCCCTTCATTGAGATTATTTTGATGTAAATCCTGAACATCAATCAGATCATTTCTTCTGTAAATATTCTAATATATATATGTCTTACTATAAAATAAGGACTTTTAAAAAATGTTTCCACTGTCCCATTATCATTACATGTAAATAAGTTTATAATAATTTATCAATACCATCACATGAATGTCCACATTGAACTAAGTATTCTATTTAAAAAGTACTTATTACAATGTTTTCAGTTGTAATCCAAATAAGGCCCACAGTTTGCTGTTGGACTAAAATAATCTTTCCCTTTATCAGATTTCAAATAGATGTTTTTCTGGTATCTTCCAGACACAACTGTTTTATTTTTAGTATAATTATAAAATCATGGTTTCAAACATCTTTGAAGTACTTTAATCCTTTGAAGTTACTTTACTTATTGATGCTCAAGTTTCTTTTTCTAGCCCAGCAGAGACTATTTAGGTTGGCTCATGAGTACTTTTGACACAGCCCTGATGTCTTAATAGCTTCCTTGATTTTTTTGAATAACAAGATGTTCCAGTCAGTCTTTTGCATTCTATGTCTTATACCCAGAAGTCACCATTTCCCCAGAGAGTCTTGGTTGCCGTAAGAGGGAAATATTCAGAGATGGAAATCTGGACACGAGGTACGCTCATTGCTATAGGGTTAGTTGTTGATTTTTTTTGTCTTTTTAGTGGTTAGAGTTAGGGGTTGTTTGTTTATTTTTTGTTTCTAAGATAAACGTATCATAAATACATATTTATGCTTTCAACACCATGCTATGACTTGGTTATTATTTAACCTCATTAGTTATATATCTGCATCTCCTAGCAATGACACACACACAAGATCTCACTACTCTATATGACACCAGCTTAATTAGACATTTGATTTTTCCCATACAATGTACATGGCCATAAATAACAATATGGGCACTACCACCACCAAATGATTCCTGAAAACTATTTACTTTTTTTTTTTTTTGCAGCTCTTTTGATCTTTAGGATATATCTCTAATGTACAACCCTAGGAATCCACAGTTACTGTGGATCTTAAAGTCCTTTACTGTTATGCCTCTCTGCCTGATTATTCTACCAATTAGATATATCGCAAAGTTCATGGAGTTGGCTATTTATGATGGAGACTTCTGAAACTGTGAGCTCCCAAATAAATTTTTTCTCCTCTAAACTTGTTTTTGTCAGGTATTTTGGTCACAGAGGTGAAGAAGCTGACTAAAACACCTGCAACACATGGATTTATTTCAGAATTATCTGTTCTCTGTTCCAGTGGTCTATGTGTTTGTTCTTATGCCAGAGCCATGCTGTTTTGGTCATGATAACCTTATACTATGTGTGGAAACACAGTATTGTGATGATTCCAGCTTTGTTCTTTACACCGAAAAAATTTAATTTTAATGAAGTTCAGTTTATCAATTATTTTTCTTTCAAGGATCAGGCTTTTATGGTGTTGTTAATATCTATTTCTTTTAGTGAGTAACAGAAAATATCAGTGATTTTTCTTTGAGAAGACTGGCTTGAAAAATCTTTGCTATGACCATTAGGCTGACTTAGATGTAACTGACTTCATAATCGAGGTGATCAAAGATACTCTGTGTGGAAGAAGAGGTATAAAAAAACACATTTCCTGGATTTGTTTGATGGTCTAATCAAGCAAATCAAACTTCACATGTGAATTTGCACATAGGGCTTCAGGAACAGCATTAGACTTCCTCCAAGGTGACAGAGCATAGTAGTTAGTGTCTTTGCCGCTCATTTAATTGATACTGGTTATAGCTGGTTTTTGAAAGCTCTATTTAACCTGTGTCTTTAGTTTCTTTGATCTGCCATAACAAATTACTACAAATTGGATGGTTTAAGAAAACAAAATTATTTTCTGGAGGTTGGAAGTCTGGAATGAAGACTTGGCGGGCCCATCTTCTCTCTGAAGGTCCTTGAGGAGGTTCCTGGCTTCCCTTTCTCCTTGCTGCTGGCTGTCAGCAATGCATAGCATTCCTTGGCTTGCAGCTACATCACTCCAAGCTTTGCCCAGCATCACATGGCCTCCTTCCATGTCTGTGTTCACATTTCTCTCTTCTTATAAGGATGCCAGACATCGAATTAGGTCCCACCTTAATCCAGCATCTCATCTTAATTTGACCATATGTGCAATGATCCTATATGTCTAAATCTGATCACACACACAGGTCATGAAGCCTGGGACTTGAATATACCTTTTGGGGGAACACTAATTCAACTCAATCCGAAGTGACATGTGTGCACCTTCTATATAGCATATAATACCTAGTAGATAAATATTCATGAAATTACTGTTGAATTCTTAGAAAGCCTGCCTCTCTCATGTCTGGGGAAGAGTCCCGTAGCCATTTGAAGAACCATACAGTGGTCTTTTTCAGTTATGTAAATACAGGTTCTTCGTTTAAAAATGTGGGAGAGCAAATATTGTTCAAATATTGATATGCAGTGCTGGTCACTTGGAAGAGGTAGGGAGGTGGCTCAATTTGCATATAAAGAATTTTCTGGAAGGTGGCTCAATTTGCATATAAAGAATTTTCTTTCAGGTTCATTGGAATCAGGAAAACCTTTTGTGCTGAACTGAGATAGCTCCAAGCTAGGTAATTTGCCAAGGAAAAACATAGTTTTATTTTCTTGAGGAGAAGGAAGTCTAAATTGGTGACCTAGGCAGGGACTAATGAGGAGCTGTTTAGACACAGCAGATAGCTGATGCTGGAAGCTTCTGGGACCCTGCCACCAAGACAGGCTGTGATTTGAGCAACAATGGCAAGCCACGAGAATAGACAGCATTGTTACCTACCCAGAGAGAATCTTTTTAAAATTTGTTTTGTCTTTTCTTTTTGGAACTGGGATCGAACCCAGGGCTTTGCATATACGGGGAAAGTGCTTTGCCACTGAGCTACGTCCTAACTCCAAGAATCTTTTTTTTTTTTTTTTTAAGCAACCCTCTCCTCTATATGATTTTTAAAGTCAGCTTTGCCTCTCTGTGACCAAAATACCTAATAAGAATAACTTAGAGGAGAAAAAATTTATTTAGGGCTCATGATTTCAGAGGTTCAGTCCATGGTGGTCTGACTCCATTGCTCTGGGCCCAAGGTGAGGCAGCATATCATGGGAGGAGGGCCCAGAGGAGGAAAATGACCTGCCCAAGGGTGGGGCCAGGAAGCAGAGGGGGAAGCAGAAATAGGGCTACAGGGAAGATGAATTCATCCAGGGCACACCTCCAATGACCTACCTATTCCAGCCATGCCCCAACTATCTATGGTTACCACCCAGTTAGTTAGTCCATTCAATCTAGGATGGACTAATCAGGTTACAAGTCTCACAATCCAGTCATTTCACCTCTGAACATTTCTGCATTAGCACAGGAGCTGTTAGGGGACATCTCATTCCAAACCGTAACAATGATAAAAATATTTTCCATAATAATAAAGAAATTAAACAAATATGTTACATATAAGCTAAAATCTGTTTAAGCTTGCCAGACAAAAAATACTGCCCATCACAGTTCACACCTTTTACTGTTTTACATTTTAAACACAAATAAAAAACAAGAATTCAAATGGAATGGCTGAAGTTGAAGTAACTTAAGTTTCATCTCTTCATTTTTATAAGCACAGTGAATGTGAGATAATATTTGCTATTTAGTTTTGATACATAGTTCCATGGAGATCTGAGACATGTGCTCTCCTGAAGCAAGTTGTTACAATCCCAGGTGCTTAGGAACTTCCTCTTGAAATGAATACATGCACTTGGGTTGCTGCCGCAGTCTGGCTGCAGCAAAATAACCGGGGGTGACGAGCAACTTGTGTACATTGATACAGCAGGAGTGGGAGCTGTTTATTGTAGGACCCGAGGGGTATATATACATTCCACACAGCTTATCTTAATTAACATAAACTAGATACAGCAGTCAACCAATAAGGAATCTCTACACTTAATGGCTCGCTGGCGTTACTTCACAAACCACTCCCTCTGGCAAAATGCCAGGCACCATCCTGACTTGTTTACAGGCCCTAACAGGTTGGCCTATGCTGGGCATTTGCTAAAGAAAGTCCATGTAGAACACAATGTTTGAAAGGAATAGTAAGAACAATGTGCTCATTGAACACATATAATTACTAAAAGTTCAATAGTAGCCACAGCATTTATTTAGAATACTGATTCTTACACTTTAGTACACATCAGAATCAATTGGGGGGCTCGTTAAAAAGATTGCTGAGTGCACCCCCATTCCACCAAGTTTCTGGCTCAGTTGGTCTAGGTGGGGCCCATGAATCCCGCTTTCTATCAGGTTTCCAGGTGATGCTGGTGCTACTGATTCAAGACCACACTTTGAAAACCACTGGTTTTTAGAAACTTACACCAACAAAAGATTTTTTTTTTTCCCCAGTGAGGAGTATTTTATCACTGATGGTGTTTAGAATCACTAGCTTGTGGTGATAACAAAAGACAGATTACTTCTAATCCCCTGTGTTATTATCTTAGGTCTTCTATAGGTCACATCCCTTTCTTGCTGCTCCAGGTAGACTGTCCTTGAAGCCCCTCCCCAGGTGTGTCACTAGCATGGAATAAAATGAGTGTTGCCTCCAGACTTCAAAGGTGGGGCATCTTCAGCATCTTCACCCTGTGTCTAGTTGGGCAAGAGTATCCCACCTGCTGCAGACACGTGCCATTTCCTGAACATCATAGGCTGATGGACATCAGTGACCCCACTCAACAGCAAGAAGCCATGATACTTACTGCATTGATGGTAAGTCCTGTTTTTCTACTTATCGGTTGTATTGTCTTCTTAGACAATACAGGTAGAGAAATATGAGAGAAATGATAATGTTTAACTGGAGGGAAAAAAAGTAAAAGAAAAAAAGGAAGTGAGTGCATTGTTTCTGAGGTGGTGGACAAGGCAATACTAGAGATACATGGAGCATCTTAACCTATAGCCAAGAGACCAAACTGCATATCACCTTGTGACTCACCATGTATTAGCACAAAATGTCCATTTACAAATATTGAATCACTGGGCACAGTGGTATGCACCTGTAATCACAGCCACTTGGGAGGCTGAGGCAGCCTCGACAACTTAGCAAGATCCTTAGCAACCTAGTTAGATTCAAAATAAAACATAAAAAGGACTAAGGATGTAGCTCTGTGGTAAAGCACACCTGGGATAAATCACCAGTACCCTACTCCCCCAAACTGAATTGATCTACCCCAGGTTTCAGCTCTCCAAATCACCAGAGCAACTTTTATTTTTGGTACTGAGGATTAAACCCAGGGGTGCTTCTCCACTGAGCCACATCCTCAGTCCTTTTTATTTTTTATTTTGAGACAGGGTCTCACTAAGTTGCTAAGGGTCTTGCTAAATTGCCAAGCCTGTTCCTCCTGTCTCATTCTCTCTATTCACTGCAATAAAAGGAGTGCACCAACGTGCCCAGCTACCAGAGCAACTTTTTGAAAAAGTATAGAAATTAAGACTCTAACAGATTTGTTGAGTCAGAATTTTTAATATATGGAGTCTGAGAATTTACGTTAACTAAAAGTCTCTCAGGGCGATTCTGTTGTTTAGCTATGATTGAAGACCAGTAGCCTATAATAAGAACATGAAAAGAATTCATTCTGACCCACTAGGAAAGTGGAAGGGAGTCCTGTGCCCCAGCATCCTGGTCAGCATTCCCTAATTCACTTTCTTTCCTTGATTCTCTTAAAACCATGCCCCAACATCAAAACTGATGGCAGAGAGACTTGACATCATCGTTGGGTATCATGCCTTCTGTTTGAGAATGTTCCTGGGTTCTTGTTGATGTTTGGCAATCTTGTCAGCACATCCTAAATTAAATAAAATAGCTGCTTCTCCTAGCAGGGCATTGAAATGACTCCAGCTACGCATGATCCAGCAATAAGCAGCTTAATTTATGATGGCATGAAAGCCTCAGCCTCAGCCTCAGAATATTTGTAATTAGGAAGAATCCGAGAGAGATGGAGGACCTCTCGTTTCTTGGCCCACTGCACATCCACCCACCTCTTCTTTCCATATCCTCTTAGCCAGAAAGTATTTGGTCTATCATGTGGGCTTTTAGGTTTTTTCAATGAATAATATATCCTGAAACTGTGATAATCTTAGAGGATGATGATGGTCCCAACTTCCTCTGGAAAGCAGAGGAGCTTAAGAAAAAAGAAAACAGCTCTCTATTTAGAATTTCGCAAAACCCTCCTTGTTCTGTCATGGACTCAGCAACAGGAGTCTGTCCCCTGTCCTGCTTCAACTATGAATGTTACAAACTCCTACAGATTGATTTAAACAACCCAGACATTTCTTTCTCTCCCACAAAAACTAGTCCAAGGCTGTCATTGTCAGAATGTGAGTTTTCTCTCCTGCTCCAAATAGGTGGCTTAAGTTCCAAGAATCAAGTTCACAGTCTGGCCAGCAGGAAAGATAGGGTTAGGAGAAAGGCACATGGCCATACCTGTTTGTCAAGAAAGCGGGGAAATAATTTTTATTATAGGTGGCCATAGAATTAGCTAAAATGTGGTTTCTACAAAGTAAGTGCAGAGTAGATAATGGGGACAAATTGCTGCCTTGAGCCTACCTTTTTCTAGGCAACCACTGTGGCCAGATTTTTAGTGTGACCTTCAGGAGATGTTCTGTATAAAATATACATGCACATGTGTACACCTTTATTCACTCCTTTCTTTAAAAATTTTTTTAGTTGTAGATGGACACCTTATCTGTATTTTATTTATTTATTTTTATGTGGTGCTGAGGATTGAACCCAGTGCCTCACACATGTGAGGTAAATGTTCTACCATGGAGCTACAGCCCCAGCTCCTATTCACTTCTTCTTCTTCTTTTTTTCCTAAGCATCTAAAAGCTTTCAAGTTATACTTCACCATTTATTGCTTGATTTTTTCTATATAAAATGTTTAGAAGATCATTCCATATCTGTTGATATAGATTTATCCTATTTGTTTTCAATGCCTGCAGAGTTTTGCACTAATGTGATTCACCATAGCTAAAATCCTACTAATGACATTTAATTATGTTTCAGCATTTTGTACTATAAATATGATGTGATAGTTGTCATTCTAAGTTTGCTTACACATGCAAACAAATCTGTGGGATGTATTTCCAGAGGGTTTCGCTGTGTCTAAATTTTTGTAGCTATTATCAAATTGCCTCCAGAAGGTTCCATACTATATATGTCCTCCAGATATATGTGATATTGCCCATTCCCCAACATTCTAGCCTTATGGTATGCTATAAATATTTTATTTTTTGCTTCTCTGGTAATGAAACATTATGCCATTTTATATACAGTTATCATCTTGTTCTATGAATTCTGTTTGTTATATTTGATGCTTTTTCCATTGAAATGTATATTTTCTTATTGATTTGATATCTTATATGTGAAGAAAATTATCTTCTTTTCTGTCATATGTGCTGTAAGCATTTTCTCTGAGTTTGTCCCTTGACTTTTAGCTTAATTCAGTCTCTTTTTCTTCTCTGCTGACAGATGCATTTTACCTGTTTTAAGTGTGTCAGTCAGCTTTTTAATATATCACTTAAGTTTTGTTTCTTGCCTGCTCCAATATTATAAAAAATTCTATATTTTCTTCTAGTACATTTATATTTTAATTTTTAGGCTTAACTTTTTATCTGTCTGGGATTTATTTTGTTATTAGAAATAAGGAAGAAATCCAGTTTTTCTTTTGCCAGGTGGTTAATCAGTTGTACCATTGTAGTTTATTAGAATAGCCCATCTTTTCTACTCTGAATTAAAATGCCACCTTTATCATATTCTCAATTCCTCTGTGTATCTCAATCTATTTCTGGACTATTCATTCTGTTCTACTGAGCTGTCTTTTCAGGCACCTCTGCCAAGTTGGTTAATTACACATAAATTTATATGTATTTGAAAATACAACATAGGTTCATTTACCTTTATCATTAATCAGATTTTCATTTAATTCATCAGAATTATTCATTTAAAGTTTGTCAGAATTTCCCCAGCAATTCTGGCTTGCTTATTCTTCCAATACAATTCAGAATCTGCTTGTTTCATGCAAAAAAAAAGATGTTAATGAGTAATATAATAAAAATACTTTATGATATTGAATCTTTGATTTTAAGTAATATTGGAAGGTTTTCTTCACATAAATTTTGTATTTTTATTTTTCAGTTTAACCCTGGGTATATATTTTTTAATTGTTCTAATTGATTTTTTTCTCAATACAGAAAAAATAATTTCATCCATTTTACGGATTTTTTCTTATTGTTTGTAATAGTTTTTTAGTCTATTTTCCTGAGTTTTCCAGATATACAATCACATCTGCAGCAAACAATAACTCAGATACTTCCTTTCTAGTTTTTATTCCTTATTCATTCTAATTACACTAATTACATAGATAACAGTTTCAGAACAAAATACAATGAAAGAAAAAACATCCTTTTTTTTCAAATCACTCTGTCTTGGAAACCATATATATATAAAGATATACAATAGTAAAGCTGTTTTGGTTGATGTAAGTATGAGGGGACACTGATCCCCATCAATGCCACCATTCTATCCCTCACTCTTTACACTGACTCCTGGGTGGGAACCTCTAGGGTTAAAGGAACATAGTTTGAAACCACTCACTGATTCTTGCCTAACAGTTTATTTTCCTGATCAGCAATCAGACCTTAAGGAGGTTAAAGATTTGCAGGAGTAAAACAAACAAACAAGTTAAAATTTAAAAATGAAGGTACTTTTAAAGATAAAAACCTACATTATAAGGAATAAATGAATTCAGTTTGTAATTATTTTCACACAAGTAAATACTAAGAATACAATACTACAATCTATGATCTAGGACAAGTGTCAGTAGATTATGGCTTAATGGACAAAATTTGACCCACTCCCCTTTTTTACAAGGTCTCTGAGCTAAAGAAGTTTTTAAATTTTTTTTAAAAGGAGCTTTTTATTGTTAAATGTTTGGGGAAAAATTGAAAGAACAGCATTTCAGGATCCAAGAAAATCATATGAAATTCAAATTTTAGTATTCATAAAGTTTTATTGGGACATGTTTTAGTCAGCTTTTTCACTACTGTGACTAAAGGACCCAACCGGCACAATTATAGAGGAGGAAGAATTTATCTGAGGCCTCATGGTTTCAGAGGTCTTAATCCATAGAAGGCTGGCTCCATTTCTGTGGGCTCAAGGTGAGACTGAACATCACAGACAGAGGGAAGCAGCTCACATCAAGATCAGAAAGCAGAGATATATATATATATATATATATATATATATATATATATATATATATATATAGAGAGAGAGAGAGAGAGAGAGAGAGAGAGAGAGAGAGAGGGAGAAAGAGAGGAGAGAGATCTCCACCACCCAATGAACCACCTCCTCCAGCCACACTCCACCTGTGACTCCAGTTACCACTCAGTTAATCCCATCAGGAATCAATTCACTGATTAGGTTGAGGCTCTCAAACCTAATCATTTCTCCTCTGAACCTTCTTACATTCTCTCACATGTGAGTTTTTTTGGGATACTTCACATCCAAACCATAATAGGACAAGTCATACTTACTCATTTATGTATTACTTATGATTGATTTCCTGCTAACAGCAAAGTTGAGTCATTGTGACAGAGACCACATAGTCCATAAAGCTTAAACTATTTACTCTCTGACCCTGAAATATTTGCCAATCCCTGGCCTAGGGAAGGGGTTCTCAAAGTGTTAAAACTGTGAACGTGGGCTGGGATGTGGCTCAAGCGGTAGCGCGCTTGCCTGGCATGTGTGCGTCTCTCTCTCTCTCTCTCTCTCTCTCTCTCTCTCTCTCTCTCTCTCTCAAAAAAAAAAAAAAAACAACTGTGAGTGTGGCTGGGGAATCTGTATTTTGAATAAGTTCCTCTTCTCCATTCTTATGACAATTAAGTGAGACAAGCATGGAAAGGAGCAGAAGCAATATGAAATAACTATTGTCAATGTCAGTAGATAGCCCTGGAAGTAGGGAAGATAGCACATAGATCTACATGGGGGAGCCAGGAAGTCTTCACCTCCCATGTTGATTCCAAAGGAGGAGTAGACATTTTCCTGCCAGAAGAGCAGAAAACAAGAATTTCAGAAAAAGTACAGGGACAGACTAGGGTGTTCACTGAACACTGTTCCCAAGAAACCAATGTAATTCTGCAATCTGTACAGTCAGAAAATTGAGAAATTATACCCCATTTGATTCAAACGTATGAATTGCCAAGATCATTGTAATGTCATGTGTAGCTAATAATAATAAAAAAAGAAACCATACAAAATAGTGTTGAAGAATGTCAACCCCAAAGCCCTCTGTCACTTATCTGAGTGCCCATGGGGCAAGTCTCTTAAATTTTTAGTGTTTCTGTCTCCTTATTTGCATCTGTTACAATTAGTGAAACTATACTTCACTTTACTCACCTGCAAAATGGGTTGTTATGAGGGTAATTAAAACTGAAAGTTTGATATAAATTAAGAAAGAGCCCCCAGGGATCCAGCCTTAAGGACACAAGCATAATCTCAGATCAAGAATTTTTAAAAAATCAATCTTTAAGCACTGTAACTCGTTCTAAGAGCACAAGGTGGGAAGAATGATCTGTCTATGAGTCATATGGTTTGGGAACAGCCATTCATGTATATTCTACCAGAATAGAGTAACACTGCACTCTGTGACTTTTTTATGACCATAATAACTCGAGGAGGCAAAAGTGATATAATTATAAACACATTTAAAAAGCAAATGTCTCCTCCTCTCCACTCCTAGCTCCCAGAGGTAATTACTCATACAAGTGGATGTTGTCCTAGCTTGGGTTCCCCCTAAAAGAGCCCAAAACAATGGTCTTAGGTACAGTTAAGCTGCATGCGGCACTATAGGAAGCAGGGAGACAGGAAAGGAGATGACTATATATGAACATATTATTGAGGTTCTAAGGTTTGATTCTATAAGGACATATAAGCATACAATTTGATTGTCCCTCAAAAAGTTAAACTAAATTACCATATGATCCAGCATTTCACTCCTAGGTGTATACCCCAAAGAATTGCAAGCAGGGATGTAAGTAGGTACTTTTACACAGTGCTCATAACCGTTTTGTTGACAACAGTTTAAAGGTGGAAACAGTCCAAATGTTCAACAACAGCTAAATGCCTATACAAAAGTGGTATATACACATAATGAAATATTATTCAGTCTTTAAAAAATGAATAAAATGCTTACATATATTATAACACACCTTGAAACATTTGAACACTTAAAGAAAAATAAATGTGTTACCTTTCTGTTACTGTAATAAAATACTAGAGATTGTCAACTTATAAAGAGGCAAAGGTTTATTTTTCCTCATAGTTTTGGAGGTTTCAGTCCATGGTGGGTTGGCCCATTGTTTTTGGGCCTGTGGTTAGGCAGTACATCATGTTGAGAGTACGCAGTGGAGGAAGCTGCTCCCCTCATTGCAGCCAGGAAGCAAAGAGAGAAAGGAAACGATTGAGATCCAATAATCCCCTTTGAAGATATTTCCCAAATGATCGACCTTCCTCCCAGGAGGTACCACTTTCTAAAGGCTCCACTACCTCGATTTAACAGGTGGGACTTCAGGGTACATTTCAAACTATAGCATTCTGCCTTAAGCCAGAGACAAAAGGACAAATATTGAAGAATTCCACTTATATGAGTTGCCTAGAATGGTTCAGTTCATAAGAAAAGGAGGTAGAATTGAGGTTCCCAGGGCCTGAGGACAAGGGAGAATGGGGTGGATCAATACTAACATAGAGTTCATGTTGGGGTGATGAAGTTCTGGACATGTGAAGTGGTGGTGATTGTACGGCATGGTCCATGTATTTAATACCAATGGATTTTATACTTAAAAATGATTACAATAGTAAATTGTGTTGTGTATTTTTTACCATCACCACCATCACCACAAAAAAAAAGTGTACACACTGATTCCTAAAACCGACCATTGGAAGGTGGCAGTGGCTTATTCCCTGATGGCTGAGTGTTGTACCTAGGGTCATTCACTCACTTGTCCTAAGGGGCTCTTGTTTGCAAAGATGTTCAGGCTCACCGGAGAAGCCCTCAAGACAGAATATGAAAAGACTGCAGCTATGCTTTTAGGGTGGGAGAACATCACCATGAGTTAGAGCTTGTGTGGAACTGTCCTCCACAGCTGTGACTGAACTGGAGACAGGTTGAATGGGTGTGACTCAGGGCTTGTTAGGGTTTGAATCTAGACTGTTCTCTAAAGGCTCAGAGGTGGGGCTTTGAGAAAATGATTAAGTCTCGAGGGTTCTGACCTAATCAGTCACCAAATGGACCCCTGGGATGTGGCACCCAGTGGGAGGAAGTAGATCATTCTGGAATCCATAAGCTGAGCAGCTTTCCTCTGCCATACTCTTTGGCCATGATGTTTTGTCTCATCTCAGGCCCAGAGCAATGGAATCAGCCATGTATGGGTAGAAACCTTGGAACCTGTGAGCCAAATTAAACTTCTCATCCTCTAAGTTGTTCTTATTAGGTATTTTGGCCATAGCGATAAAAAAAAAAAAAAACTGACTAATATCAGGTCCTAAAATGTTTCTGGTATGTGTCCTTTTAGACATTTCTCTCATGCATTTACAAATATACAAATATGGGTATCTTTCTCTATCTACACATATTTCTTTTTTTAAATTGCTTTTATTTTTTAAATACATGGCAGCAGAATGCATCACAATTCTTATTACACATATAGAACACAATTTTTCATATCTCTGTATATAAAGTATGTTCACACCAGTTCATGTCTTCATCCATGTCCTTTAATAATGATGTCCATCACATTCCACCATCATTGCTAATCTCCTGTCCCCTCCCTTCTCCTCCCACCCCTCTGCCCTATCTAGAGTTCCATCTATATATTTCTATACACTGAAAATTTTACTTTTGCAAATGTGAAATCATGCTATTCATATTGTGGGCAACTTGATTTTCTCATAGATATATTTCTAACTTAGTACATATAGATTCACCTCAATCTGCTTAACCACTACAGAATGGAGGTGCTAGAATTTTTATAAACCCCTGCAGTTGTGTTTCCACATTCATCAATAAGAAAAGGACTTTTAGAGTCACCAATTATTTTCATACTTTAAATTCAACGAGTTCTTTTTTCAGAGACTTCTAATGTGACCCTCGTTGCTGTCATCTGCTTTGATGTGTTTTCTTTGATGTTTGTATCATGATGGATAGATTCTGTGCTTGAAGTCACACCTTTTCAGACATAATTTTAAAAGGATAAGCAAGTATAATGATAGATTCAAAGTCAAATCGTAATATAAGAGAGAACAGGGTTGTTTTTTTTTTTTTGCTTTTAAAAAATGTTTTTCTCCTGAATTTTCTGTAAGCAAGGAAAGAAAAAAAGCCTCAAAAATGTTTGACTTGATGTTTGAAGAAGATATCTGCTAATTATAGTTTGCAGGCATGTGCAACAAAATAACACATATGTGGATTACAGCATTCGGTATTCTTCTTCGCTGACACTGAGTGAAATAGGCTATTATTAGTTGAGAATTATGTGGGCAGGAGATAAATGGGGGGATTTTAACAATTAAGTGAAAAGACATCTTTTTTCCTTTCTATGTCAGTACATTTTAATGCCTTTCAAAATCCAGTCTTATTTAATTGAAGGCGTTTCAAGGGACTTACAAGTATTTGTGGTTTTTATTAATGTGTTTAATTTGGGGTTGACAGAGGGAACTAAGACTATGAAGTATAACATTTATTTTTGTTGGAATGCAAAAAGCATAGAAATTAAAAACATAAGCTCTGCCATCTTGGGTTTCTTGGTTCAGGCTGTTATAGCAAAATACTATAGACTGGGTGGCTGAGCAGCAGAGCTTTATTTCTTACCCTTCTGGAGGCTGACAAGTCCAGGATCAAGGTGTCAGCAGATTCAGGGCAGGTAGCATCTTCTCTTCCTGGCTGGCAGATGCTACCTTGTCACTGTTTCTTCACACAGTAAAGAAAGGAAGCTCTGGTGTCTCTTCTTCCCAATAAGGTAGCAATCCTATCATTGGGACTCCACCCTCATGGGCTCACCTAAATCTAGTTACTTCCTAAGGCAGTCAGGTGCCGCGTCCGGCAGAAATGGACCGAGTCCGGCGGGAGACGTCGGGGTTAAAAGATTTCACAGGACACCAAGGTTCTTCATCCAGGGAGAGTCTCTCTTTATTATCTCAGCTCATACTTATATATTTCTTTCAGACAGAATGGAAAGTTACTGGTAGGCGGAAGCAAGGACGGAGGGGGGCAGGTGGTCCTTGTCGACTCATACTAAGCCTTCAACCAGGAACCTTATCAGACCCAAGCAGGTCAGGATGTTCCCACATAACCGTTATAGGCTGAATAATATGGAAACAGACACCACAAATCTTTCAAGGCCTTGGGAGCTGGCCTCTTTGGCGTGCACACAAGAAACCAGGGCTGGCACCAAGCCCCGGGGGCCAGGGGGAATCCGAGCCAGCAGTTCCCCCTCTTTTGTTTGTTGCACGTCAAAGGGAATCAAGTAGCCCCTGTCTTAGGTCGTTCACTGCCCTTACAGTGCTTACCCGTCTCTGGGGAGGCCCCATTCCCCTGTCTTAGGTTGCAGTGCAAGCGTGAAAGTTGCCCGTCTCTGGGTACTACAAGATCAGCTCATTGTTGCCAAGGCATTAAGTGGTAGCGATCCAGCCAGTCATTATTAGGTCTTTAATCAGTTCCGGTTCGACAAGGCATAGAGTCAGAGGAGAGGAATAATAAGGAAGAAAAAGGGGGCAAAAGGAGAAAGGCATGAAGCAGGGATCATTGTAGAAAAATCATCTTCGAATTGGTCGGAGACAAACTTCAGCAAGATCATCCTTGGTTTGTAGGCGTTGATAATGGACCTGTATTGGCTTAGAAGTCAGAATGTTAATTTGGTCTTTAATAAATTGTGTCATTCTCTTGACAAGGCAGGGGCCTACAGCAACTATAAGGAGGAGACCGAAAAGCGGTCCCATATTGTGAGTGGCGGCATCTGCTTTAGCATTGCCTTCCGCCAGAGGCCCAGGAAGCTCCGAATGTCCAATGAATAAAGGATCTCGTCTAGCCCAAACAAGGAGCTGAACCGTTTGTAATTGTTCCATGATGGTAGATTGTCTGCCAATATAGGGGGCTGTTTCAATAACTAAGGCTAAATTGGCAACATAGAGACTATCAGTGTACACATTAAGTGGGATGGAATTGTATAGTTTAAGGGCCATAATTAGAGCCTCAACTTCTGATCTTTGGGCAGACAGTTTAGGAACAGGGTGTCGAATTACTTGAGATCCATCAAAAACAACAGCAAACCCCCCTTTAGCTCCCTCTGTATAAACAGTCTGAGCTCCCGGGATAGGTTCCCCTTTAATAATTTTAGGAAAAATAATAGGACATTTTTTAAGGCCTTCTGGAAGTTTATGTCGGGGGAAGTGATTATCAATTTGACCTTTGAAATTACAAAGAAAAAGACACCAAAGATCATGTTTTTGTTGTAATTTTAAAATCATATCCTGGGTATAAGGCTGAATGAGAATGTCAGAAGTTTTTCCAAACAGTGCATCACCCAAATATTTGGCTTTTTAGATCAGATTTATCACTAGTTCATAAAAGGGAGTTATCACCCGAAAGTTAGAAGCGGGTAGATGGACCCAATAAATGGGACCTGTTTGCCAAAACACTCCAGTAGGAGTTAATTTTGATGGCAGGATTATAAATGATAGGGGTATAGAATAATCTATCTGGGTAACCTGTATGTCTTGTAGGGCCTTCTCTATTAACCTGAGTGCCTTCAAGGCTTTTGGAGTAGGTTTTTACAGGGAGGTGGGTGAGGGGTCTCCTCTCAAAAGGTTATACAGGGGTTTAAGTTAGTAGTTCAATATACTTAATGTTTAATCAACAATGTGAATTTATTTACCAAAATTAATCTTTATCTTAAACAGTAAGAATTATTAGGCAATAAGGATCTTTCTTTAAAGAAATAAACTTACATTTTAATAGGTGTTTATCATATCAAAATATGGACAAAATTTTTGTTCACATTAGTATAGTTAAATTAGGAAAATAACCTGAAATACCCTTAAATTAATTATTGTCAGTTTAGTATATATAAATCTCTTTTTTAATTGTTCTAACTTTTTACATCATCTGTTTAGATACCAATATAAACCCCCCCCCCTTTTTTTTTTTTTTTTAGGAAAATGAATATAAAGACCTTGTTTTACCCAAAGATGATTTCTTTCTTCTTTTTAGGATCCATGTGTGCTTTTTCTTTGTTGAAGCACCTTTTTCTTAAAAAAAAATATACTTTGGAACAATTTCTGAAAACCTTAGAATCTATAAACAAATTATTATACTTTGATAAGAAATATCAATGAAAATATAGTTAAAACCCTTAGATATTTTGTAGAAATAATTATAATAATTTATCATCTTATAAGTTTAAACAGTAACCTTGAGAATTAGAAACTACTTGATTGTATTTTCACTTAAAAGCAAATTTATAGTAAACACACTTATCTCAAATATCTGTAACTGAAAAGGCAGAGTATCTTGATAAATGTAAATATAAAACATAAATTATGGGTTTCCTGTTGAAGAAAAACAATTAGGCAAATATATATTAACTAATCAATTAGGCATGTGCTAATTAATTTATAGATTAACAAATATAGGTTATTTAAATATCTAAAAAATATATATTAAGAATAAGAACTTAACTTATAATTGTATTAACTTTATGTAACCACGTGGTCTTAAAATATTTGGATCCATTTTAATTTATTTTTAACTAGGAGTGCACTCTTTTATGTGACGTCACTTGATGTAACTGAAATAAGATCCTTGAGTATACATTTTTATTTTTATAGTTAGCAATGAAAATAAGGATTTTTTGGTCATCACAGGAACTTTGCCGGCTTGTTCCTGTGGCGAGCAAATGTATCCTCATAACCTCCAAAATTAAAGGTAAAATATAAAGAAGCATATTTGATATCTCTCATCAATAGAACATTATTTAGTAACACAACTCTAAAGAAAAAGTCAGGTTATTTAACTTAGAACTAGCTTAAATTTAGGGCTGTAACATAGAAACCTGTAGAATTAAATTTTGTCTGAAAAAGATATCTTTCGTTAGCATTTACAGGTAGGCATCTTTTAAAAATACAGGCTCTGAGCAGCTCCGGTAGAAATCTGAAACACAGCAGTACAGGTTAGTGGCTGGAAGGCGGGACTAGAAGTCCTGTCTGAGTGACTGTGGAAGAACCAATCGGTAGCCCCCAAGAGTGTGGAAGGTGGGACCAGGAAGCCGCTCTTCGGGCCAGGCACCCCATGGTTACCATGGTGATGCAAACAACATGGAGTCCGCTGCTCATTTTGGAGGCAAAAGTTCCCCAAGTTTTCCTAGCCGATTACATTTTGTTTGATTTTGTCTGCATTTTTCCCCACCTGGCTAAGATCTTACTGCGGTAGCAGCTTGTTCTGTCTCTGTACCGCCCTGTACACTCTGGCTTCCGGGCCCGGGGCGGGCCCCTGTTCCCGTTTCCCGACGATATGGGGTTTCCATCAATGTCCCATCTGGACTGGCATTTACTACCCCAGTGTCTGCCTTTACGGCAGCGGGGACAAAGTCCAGGTTTATCTCCGCCAGGATTGTTTTGAAATTCCGGGCAATCTCTTTGTAGGTGACCCCTTTTGCCACATTTAAAGCATTCCCTCAGGTTAACCCCTTGATTGTTAGATTTTTGAAAACCAGTCTTAAGGGCCGCGGCCAGAACTTGACCAGTGATATGGGGCCCATCTATATCCTTGCATGCTCTAATCATATCATCAACACTTTTGGCTCGTGAGGACTTTATGGCATTTTGGCAGTAGGTATTAGCATTTTCATAAGCCAATTGCTTAATCAAAGGCATGGCCTGTTCCAGGTTTGGGAATATTTTTCCCGCTGCCTGCATTAGGCGGGCTGTAAAGTCTGAATATGGCTCGGAAGGTCCTTGAGAGATTTTTGAAATTTTAGCCTCTGTTTTGGAGACGGGTAAGGCCTTCCAGGCATGCACGGCAGCTGCGGCAATCTGAGCGTAAACACCTGGGTCAAAATTTATCTGTTGGTCAATGGTGGCATATTGCCCAGTCCCCGTCAACATTTCTGCATTCCTCTGTGGATGACCTGCATTCTGATTAATTTGGGCCAACTCACGGCATCTCTCATGATATTCACTTTTCCATAACAAAAAATCTCCTCCTGATAAGACAGCCCTACAGAGTTGTTGCCAATCACTAGGAGCCAACTGATTAGCTGAGAAAGACTCAAAGAGGGTTAATGTAAAGGGAGCATGAGGCCCATAATTTATAATTGCCTCCTTAAGTTGTTTGATATCTTTAAAGGCTAAAGGAAATGCACTCTGGCTGGCTGTCCATCGGCATCCAGGTTTTCAATTACTGGAAAAGTTTGGGCCGTCTTAGGCTGCCACTGAACCTCTCCCCCCCCCCCACCTTCTGGGGTTGTCCTCATCCCAATCGGGGTTATAAGGAGGGAGCACAACAGGGATCGGGGCCGTAGGTGCTTTAAATCTTGACTTCTTCATTCGACCCTCTAGTTCCTCTATCTCCCTTTCCAGTTCCTCCTCCTGCCAGCTGTTACCATGGAGCCCAGCTAGTAACTCCCTTATCTTAGAAATGTACTCAGCACTGTGAAGCCCAGCTCAAGGCCAGAGGCCTTGTTTACATATTTTTGTGAAAAACTAGTAAGGGAGTGTCCAGCGCCTGGAGTGCTAATTTTTTCAGACAGTAGCCAAATAAAACAGGGTAATATGAAAATAGGAAATTTATCCACATTGAACCTTTTTGTAGAGATTGTTTTGTAGAAAGTCCTAAAATAAGCCATGGTGAATATTCTGGAGAAGGTCAGTTAAGACTTTTTTGTGGGCCTATTAGGGAGGGGGAAGATGAGAAGGCAGGGTTGAGAGCAGCTAGGGTGGATCTAAGAATGAAGAAGGAGATGTGAAAGAATAATGGGAAAGGGGTAAGGACTCTGCCATTTGCTCTTCCTGGACCTGGTTAAGGACCTGTTCACATTCTGCAAGCTGTTCCTTAATCTTTATTTTATCTATTAACAAAGCATCTTTAACCAGTCTCCATAAAGAGAAAGTGGCGATTGGGATACTTTCCGGACCTTGATCCCTCAACAATCTTTGTAAATCACATCTGACCTGATCCCAATCATTGTTATTAAGAAATCCCCCTGTCAGAAACCAAGGACATGCCTGGGCAATAACTTCAACGAATTCTGTTACAGTTTTTGTTTTTATTCCTGTTCCTTGTGTGTTCAGCAGCTCCCTGAGTTCGTTGGCCAGACGAACTTTTGCTGCTGAGTTACCCATGGTTCCTTATTTAAGTTGCAACTTTTTCCCCCTTCTCTTATGGAAGGTCTCTTTTTCTTATGGAAGGACCCCTTCTTCTAATGGAAGGCTTCCAGTCTCTTTACTTTATGGAAGGACCCCTTCTGCTTATGGAAGGCTTCCAGTCCCCCCTCTCCGTGGAGGGAGCCCCCGTCCGCTTACCTCCTCTTTCCGGTCGGCGGAACCTCCAAACTGCCGCGTCCGGCAGAAATGGACCGAGTCCGGCGGGAGACGTCGGGGTTAAAAGATTTCACAGGACACCAAGGTTCTTCATCCAGGGAGAGTCTCTCTTTATTATCTCAGCTCATACTTATATATTTCTTTCAGACAGAATGGAAAGTTACTGGTAGGCGGAAGCAAGGACGGAGGGGGGCAGGTGGTCCTTGTCGACTCATACTAAGCCTTCAACCAGGAACCTTATCAGACCCAAGCAGGTCAGGACGTTCCCACATAACCATTATAGGCTGAATAATATGGAAACAGACACCACAAATCTTTCAAGGCCTTGGGAGCTGGCCTCTTTGGCGTGCACACAAGAAACCAGGGCTGGCACCAAGCCCCGGGGGCCAGGGGGAATCCGAGCCAGCAGTCAGGGACCTCCCCACTTGAAGAATAGGACCTCTTAAGAGGGAAATTAAATCTCTCAAAAGGGAGTGGACATTCCAACTAACACATATACAGAAACTTAGGGGTTAAATAAAGTGGACCACTCTCCAAGGTTATAAATTAGAATAACACACCTGTGGAAGGGAGACTAAGAAATCAGCTCAGCTTTTGAGACTGTGGGATCAGCAGAAATACTAAAAAAAGTTCAGAGTCAGACAAAGCAAAATCATCAAGATAAGGCCACTCAAGACAATAATCTGCCTTGCTCTGAAAATAGTACGAGGAACTCTCCCTGATGATAAGAGGCAAATCCCAGATGGTGAGGGGCAAACACAAACCCAAGAGTAGAACGGTCATTGGAGCAATCAAGATTACTTTTACCTTATTAGCATACTAAGATGCCCCAGTCTATGCAGACCCTTAAGACGGAAGACTTAAGACAAAGACTTAAGACCCTTAAGACAAAGACTCTGGATGAAAAAGAGCACAGGTGCAACTAAAGCCCATGGCTGCCCCACAGAGGCCATGGGAGCTGTGCACCTTCCTCCTTTATTCAGGTCAGTCTGACACTTCCTGTCAGAGCTGTCTTCCTTCTGGCTTGAACAGAAGCCCCCTAATAGAGGGTCATCCTGACAAGGATGTCCACTCTCACTACTTGTACTCAATATAATGCCTAAAATTTTAGCCAGAGCAATTAAGCAAGAGAAATAAATAAAGTGGACACAAATAGGGAAGGAAGAAGTCAGATTATCTCCATTTGCAAATGTATGATCCTATACATAGAAGACCCTAAGATTCTACCAGAAGTTTTCTAGAGCTAATAAAAAAGAAATATTGGAGTGGAAGGATACAGAATCAACATTCAAAAAACCAAAAGCCAACAAACCAGAAGCCTAGGAATTAAACCTAACCATGGAGGTAAGAGACCTTTACAATGAAAATTATAGAACACTACAGAAAGAAGTTGAAAAGACAGTATAAGACAGAAAAAATTCTTGTGTTCATAGATAGGCAGAATTAATATTGCTAAAATGGTCATATTACCGAAACTGACTTACATATTCAATGAAATCCCTCTCAAGATACCAATTATAGGGGTAGGGGTGTGGCTCAGTGGTATGGCGCTTGCCTAGCATGGTTTCAATCCCTGGCACCTCGTAAAAATATTAAAAAAAATAACAATGATATTTCTCATAGAACTAGAAAAAAAATCCCTAGAATTTGTACAGAAGAACACAAGACTCAGAGCAGCCAAAGCAATTATGAGCAAAAAGAACAATGCTGAAGGCATCACAATAACCAATTTCAAATTATATTGACAAACATGATAAAAACAGATATTGGAGAAAAGTTTACCTCTTTAATACATGTACTGGGTAAATTGAATATCCATATATAGAAGAATGAAACTGGATCCTACTTCTTACCTGTCAAAATGGATCAAAGACTAATTATGAGGGCTGGGGTTGTAGCTCAGTGGTAGAGCACTTGTCAAGCAAATATGAGGCACTGGGCTGGATCCTCAGCACCACATAAAAATAAATAAATAAAATAAAGATTTAAAAAAAATTTTTGAATTCTTTAGTTGTAGTTGGACACAATACCTTTATTTTAATGTGGTGCTGAGGATCGAACCCAGGGCTTTGCCCGTGCTAGGCGAGCACTGTACCGCTGAGCCACAACCCCAGAATAAATATTAAAAAATTAAAAAAAAGACTAATTATGAGATCAGAAACTTTTGCAACTGTTAGAAAACATAGAGGAAACACTTCAACACAGACACAGGTGAAGACTTCCTGAATAGGACCCCTATAGCTCAGGAATAAGAGAAAAAAAATCAATGAATGGATGTCATAAATTAAAATGTCTGCACACCAAAGGAAACAATTAACAGAGTGAAGAGAAAATTGACAGAATGGGAGAGTCTTCACTCCCTGCTTTACTGACAGAGGATTGATATCCAGATTGTAAGATGAGCCAAAAAAAAAATTCAACATTAAAAAAGCAAATAATCCAACCAATAAATGGGCAAATAAACTGAGCAGACACTTCTCAAAAGAAGAAGTACAAATGGCTAACAATTGTATGAAAAAATATTCAACATCTTTAGTCATCAAGAAACTACAACTTGAAACTAAACTGAGATTCTGTCTTGTTCCAATTAGAATGGCGATCATCAAGAATACAAATAACAGTAAATGCTGACCAGGATGTGGGGGGAAAAGGATCTCTTATATCCCAGTGGTGGGAATGTAAGTTAATACATCCACTATGGAAATCAAAAGGGAATGTCCTCAAAAAGCTAAAAATAGAACTTACCATATGATCCAGCTTACCATTCATTGGTATTTATTCAAAAGACTTAAAGTCAGCATACTTTAGAGATAGATGCATATCTATGTTTATCATAGCACAATTCATAATAGCCATATTATAGAACCAGTCTAGGTGCCCATCCACAGATGACTAGATAAAGAAAATGTGGTATATATACACAATGCAATTTTATTCATCCATAAAGAAGAATGAAATTATGTCATTTGCAAGAAAATGGATGGAACTGGACATCATAATTTTTAGTGAAATAAGTCATATTCAGAGAGAAAGGGATCATGTTTTCCTTTATATGTGGAAGCTAGAAGGGGAAAAATTGGGTGGGGGAAGGAATGCCAAGAAAGTAATATTGAGACTATTAGGATAGGGGGAGCATATCAGGTGTGAGAAAGGAGGGGAGGCTGGAGGGGGTATTGGAGAGTCAAACTGATCAATTTGTGATTTTATGTATGTGTGAGAATAACACAGTGAAGCCCATCATTTTATATAATTGGGATGCATGTGCACGCGCGCGCACACACACACACACACACAGGAAAAATAAAAAAATAACCTTGTTCTTGTTCTTTTTACACTGGTTCTTCTGGTAGAGAGCACAGAACCCACAGAGCCAGAGACACACCCAAAGGCCCACAAACCTGCCAGTACCATCACACTAGGGGATAAGGTTTTCCACATAAATACTGTGGGGCTAGAGTACTAACAGTGCATAGGCTGAGATATCTTATCACCTGTGACCTTGGTTATGTATCTTACCCTAGTTTTCTCTCCTTCAAACTGAGAGTTATATTTCATACCTTCATAGAGCTCATGTGAAGATGAACTGGTAGTCTAAGGCCATACCATCCTGAACTTGCCTGCTCTCATCTGATCTCGTCAAATGAACTCGGATAACATTTATGAAGTGTTGGAAGATGACCTTTGTCTCAATAGCTAAATTAGGATTCTTCTATGAATAAAAGGTGTCAGTCACTCTTTACAACCCTTCAATATGACGATGGTCAGCTCTGTTGGAAGAGGATGCTCTCAGAAGTACTCCGTGGAGCATGAAACTATCAACTGTGTTGGCAGGACCACTTAATTGTCAAGGTGACTTATTGGTTCTGAATTCATCTACTTTTGCAAGTTCTGATGTGGATCAAGGATGCACAACTGAGCAGCAGACAGGTCAAAGTCATGGACTTCCTTTCATCGTCATCATGCTCTAATGCCCATAAGGGTACTAGAATCTGGAGACCTCACACAAAAGCTTTTAACCTAGGATCCCTCTGCATCCAAGTTTGAGGACAGAGGATGGGCTTCAGATGAAAATGAGCTTTATGTAACATACTATCAGTGTAACTCCACAATCACAAGAATGGGAAGTTCTACTCCATGTATGTAATTCTCAAAATACATTCTACTGTTATGTATAACTAAAAAGAACAAATTAAATTTTTTTAAAAGAAGAAAATAAACTTTTACTGCAGAGAAGCCAACAGTGTCCTCAGATTTTGAAAAGACTTTCTGACCCAAACAAATTTATGAACTTCTGACCATAAAGGGAGTATTTTTCATAGCATCCTTCTTATCTAAATTTCTTTTGCCCCATGCTTTCTAATTAAAAAAAATAGTATTTCCTTTTCCTGTGGAAAGTTTAGTTCGATTTGGCTATTTGCAATCTAAAATTGAAATAATTAATATGTGGACATTTTTGTGGGGGAGTTAACAAATAAGGAACAGAGAATATCAATCTGTAAATTAGAAAATAAGGAAGGAAAGAAAAGCTGCAGTCATTTCCCTTAATCTTAATGTTGCAAGGTAACCTGAAAGTCCTCATTGCATACTGGCCAGTGGGTACAAATGAGGTCACTGGAACAATAACAAGGCTTGAATTTAGCTTTCTGACAGTCCTTCCTGACGTATCAGGATCTCAGTTCATCGGCAATGCTAAATTTCAGCAATACCAAGGGTGTCTCACTTGAGCACAAGAACAAGTTCACATGTATTCTAATTTTGTATCATTATTAAAGTCCATCGATACCAGCCAGTGTGTAGTGGTTCCTCAGCACAGCTGTGGCCAGGATCCGCAGTGGGAATGCTGTCTCCTAGCATCCTACTCCACCACTCTGGGATTCCTGCCAGATGCCACCCTGTGCCATGCCTCCTTTCCTCTCTAGGTAGCAATTTAGCACCTAAGCGACACAGTGCTATTGTGTATGTGTTATTGTGTCTTCTAAGCTTCTTATCATAACACTTCAGCTTTCATTTATAAAAGCTGCTTCTCTATAGGGAGTTCGGGGGGCGGGGGATTGGAGTGGATAAAAGACACTTTTCTATCCTTCTTTTCCACATCTTTCTTTTCTCTGGTCCATATTACTATGCAGAAGCACCCTGTCTTTTTTTTTTTTTTTTTTTTTTGAGCATGGTGGGTGAATGGAGGTGCTAAGTCCTGCTGGTAGAGGGATAGATGCAAATTAACCTCTGAGGCTGGGGATTTGAGAAAACTGTCAACACCCGTTTCTGCTTTGTTTAGACACTTCATTAACCTCTTAATAGTAGTAATAATTTAAAAAGTCTTTTATGTGGGCTGGGACTTTGGCTCAGTGGCAGAGCTCCTGACTAGCATATGTGAGGTGCTGGGTTTGATCCTCAGCACCACATAAAAATAAACAAATAAAAAATAAAGGCATGCCTCGCATCTAAAACTACAAAAAACTGTTTAAAGAATCCTTTTATGTCATTAGAAAGCTTTGGGCTACAAGTAACAGAATATTGAATGTACAATAATATCTTAATAATGACACTAATATCCCTTCTGCTTAACATTACCAGGATTCTGGGTGAATATGCAACGTAAGACGGTTTGTTTTATTTACTAGTGCATCCCCAAAGCCTAGAAAACCTGGCAACAGTAAATTCCTGATAAATATTTGTTGAATGAACAAATAAATGTCCTTGTAATTCTCCTGGCTTTGATCTCACAAGCATACAATGCCTGCAGCTGCACTGTCTCATATGGCAATGACCAAAAACAATAAGGGTGGTGGATCAATGCATCTTATTATTCTTTTATATCAAAAGGCTTTTCCTTTTGCCTTAAATTTCCCTAGGGAATTAACAGGTCTTTCCATTTTATACTATTTTTGCAGCATGGATCAAGCATTGGCTTAAGATGCTAGTGTGTGAAGAGAAAAAAAAGTAATCTAAAGCAAGTTTAATGAACAAATGTATATCTTCTCTGGGTTTGAGTAGGGTGTGTTTATGTGTGTTTTCAAGAAAGTTCAGTTCTCACGAGTATTAATCAGTTTTAAAAAATGCTACTTATTCTTGAAACAAGCACGATGTAAAAATTGGTAGGGCTTAGAACCATGATAAAAATTTGCCAGCAGGTTCATGGTTTTTTTTTTTTTTTTTTTTTTTTTTTGGATCTGGAACTTGGTTTGTTTTTGGTGTAGTACCAGGAAAGTTCTGGAAGATACTGTCATTTTTACTTTAAAATGAAAATCTGGTGTTTCTGTGTTTTATTATTTCAATAAAACTTTTTAGGTGTCTTGGGGCGGGGGGGAAAGGGTGCTGGAAGAAAACAGACCTTATCCTCATGTAACTTTCTTAGCAGGAAGGAAGATCTTTCCAAGGAGACCTCAAATGGACTTCTTCCTGGCTGAAAATAGCTTACAAATCCACTCCTTGTCCAATCAACTTAAGACAGATGAGATTGCCATGATGGATTTAACCTGTCTTATTCATCTGACGAGACTGAACACTTTAGCCCAAACAGAATCAGGGCTCTGGTAGTTAAGAAAGAAGAGACATGTTGCTAACTGACAGTTACCTGCCACACCCTTTCCAACATTCCCAGCTCCAGTTTTTCTATCTGTTCCATTTCCTCCCTTGCAGCACATTTTGGTCATTGAACACAAGCGTTAACTAGGTCCTTAATATTTAAGAGTTTTTGAAAATAAGAAAGAGAAGCTGCGGAAGTGGGCAGGATATATGCCTTGCCTGTCATTTAAATGAAACAAATAAAAAAGCCCAGTAGTCCAGATCTTCATCACCTTTGGAACAAGAATATAACAAGAGCCTGCAAGTCGGCTTCCCTACCTCCATCCTCTTCCTGCTCCTGTCCGTCTGTCTGGTTACCAACAGAGCAATGTGTCCGAATTACAGACACAGTGGTTTTGTTTTTCTGCTTAAAAACTTAATCAGAAAAATGAGAAATTTTATCCCAATTGATTCTAATGTATGAATCGCTAAGATCATTGTAATGTCATGTGTAGCTCATAAAACAAACAAACAAAAAACCACTTCTGATTGCTTCAATCTCCTCTCCCAACAGCTAAGCGCCCCAGCATCACACAGTGCTCTTCACGTCTTGCCCCCTCCTTCCTCCCTGGTGTTATCTTCAGCTCTCTTTTCTTACCCAGTCCAGGTTCCCTTTGCCACGAAAGACACCATCATGCATCCTGCCTGTTAGAATGCCAGGCCTTCTTTTGAGCATCTTTTCACTTTGTCTTCCTGTAGTGTCAGCTTCAGAAGCTCTCCTTGATAGCTTCAGGAGTCACAGAGGTGAGTACCTACCAGAGGCAAGTGAATGAATGAGGTGGGCCATGTGTAAGAAAAAAAGGTGCTACTGATCCTTGACCTCAGTCTTAGAGACCATAGGGAGCCGGGGGGACTGGCCAACTGGAGAACATGTTGCTAACGTGGGGTGTTCACTACTCAGCTTCAGCAAAATTTTGCCATGTCATAACATGGGCCCTTCGTTTCCAAATATTCTTCTGTTCTAGAGAAGCCAGGAATCAGTGTTAAGTGTGCAATCCCCAAATTTGGCACATTTAGAGTTTAGATTTCTCAAAAATATTGTAGGTTAAAAACAAAACCAGACTTAATCGATTGGGCCACAATGTTTCCATCTGCCTTGATCATGCCCTCCTCTGAGCAACCACAGTATTAGATTAAACCCCAGGAAATTACTGGATGGAAATTTCATAGGTTTCAATTATACCTTGAACATGCTGCCTGTGCAGTGCATGATACATTGGGTGATGGTTATTTGAGAATGGCATGAGTTGGTCCGTAACTGTTGAATTCATGTCGGATTTCTGAATTTTCTAATTTAATTAATTTTGTCTTGTCCTTCTTACAGTCTGCTCCAACCAACATTGATGTAACACACAGTATCACTTGTTTTTCAAAACCTTCATCCCCCTCTCCTCCCTGTGGATCAGACAAAACCTCCTGCTTGCTCAATCGGCACGGCGGGGCAAGTCCATGGTGGTGGCTTCTCTGATGCTCCTGATCCATTAGAGGTGGGAAGTTCCTCTGCACTGGCACACCCTCCCTCTCTGTCCTTCTCAGTTCCTAGGATGGGGGGCTGTGGCTTCCCAGGATGATATTCAGTGTGGAATTTCTAGGCATCCACCTCCGGGATGCGGCAGGAGAGTTGAAAGCAGGTGCTCACCACAGATGTAACCACCACCCTCATCGTCTTGGGGAGTCCAGCTATTCCCAGAATTGGGCTGTTCCTCTGTCTCTCAAATTTCAGAGCACCTACCTTCTCAGATAATTCAGGTTTTGCATTGCTAAAAGTGGATATTGGAAAGCCAAGTGTTCTTAAGAAAGAAGAGGAAGCTTAGCCCAGCAAACTCATGTCTTACTCTTGAGCCTTTAGTGGAGGAAACATTGCATGATTAAAATTTTCCTATTAAGTTGAAACCCAACACTAGGAGATCAATAAATCATCATACTTCATTTGTTCACGCAAAAATCTCCTTTTCTAAACTTTGTCTTTTTCACTGTATGGGTCACACACTTAGTGGGGTGCCAGAGAGAAAGAGAGAATGGGGAAAAGGGTGGTGGAGGAGGCAGAACAGGAAGAGGAAAATGAGTAATTATTGAATACCCACCATATCTACCTCTTTCTTGTTACTGCGTTTATTCTCAAAATAAATAAATAAATAAACAAAATAAGAACCATATAGACATTTCCATCCACATTTAATAAATGAGAAAACGGTCAGTGAAAGAATAAGTAATTAATCCAAGATGACTGAGCTTCTAGCATCAGATCCAGGGTTTAAACATATGCACCTCTAACTCCAAAGTCCAGCTAATTACTACAACTCTACTACTTCCTGTCCAAATGTTCTTCATTAGAGACTACAGAATGGGAAAAAAAAAATCTTTACCACACACACCTCAGATACAGCACTAATTTCCAGGATTTAATATAAAGAATACAAAAAATCTAACACCAAGAAACAAATAACCCAATCTATAAATGGGCCAAGGAACTGAACAGACATTTCTCAGAAGAAGATGTACACTTGATCAACAAATGAAAAAAAATGTTCATCATCTCTATCAGTTAGAAAACCGCAAATCTAAATTACTCTAAGATTTCATCTCACTCCAGTCAGAATGGCAATTATCAAGAATACAAGCACTCATAATTGTTGGTGAGGATTTTGGTAAAAAGGTTCACTCATACACTGTTGGTAGGACTGCAAATTGGTGCAACCATTATGGAAAGCAGTATGGAGATATCTCAGAAAACTTGGGATTCAACCACTGTTTGACCCAGCTATCCCACTCCTGGGTTTATGCCCAGAGAAATTAAAATTAGCATACTACAGTGACACAGCCACATCAATGTTTAGAGCAGCTCAATTCACAATAGTAAACCATGGAACCAACCTAGATGCCTTTCAACAGATGAGTGGATAAAGAAAATGTGGTACATATACACAATGGAATATTACTCAGCCTTAAAGAAGAATGAAATTATGGCATATGCAGGAATGGAACTGTTTTCTCTGATAAGTGGATGCTTATCCACAGTGGGGTGCGGGATAGGGAAGAATGAAGGAAATTTGGTTTGTGTAGAGGGGAATCAGGGGAGGGGAGGGCTATGGGGATGGTAGAATGAGACAGACATTATTATCCTATATACATGTATGAATACACAATTAGAGAGACTCTGCACCATGTACAGTTAGAGGAATGAGAAGATGTGTCCATTTGTGTACAATATGTAAAAATGCATCCTACTGTAAAATAAATAAGTTAATTAAGACTATAACCCCCTACGGCCACCAAAACAAACAAAAATAACCTCATATTCTGTGTTAACCCTGAGACTCTAGATGAAGCTTCCTGAAGTTGAAGAATATAACACTGTATAAAAATCTTTCTATCATTTGCTTTCTATCATTTGCAAGAAGCTGGACGTCAGTTCTCGGGGCTGATTTCTACTGTGGCCAAATACGACTGTGGCCCAGCAAGACCACCTCTTAGTCTCTTCAACAAAAAGTCAAAATGCCCTCAGTTAATCAGTTCTGTGCATTCTAATGGCCAGGAACACACTTTTCCAAAGGAAAGGGCTCCCTCTTCACTCCCTGACAGTCCTTTGTCTGACAGGAGGCCTTTCATTCACGCCCCTGGCTGTTCACTGTGAGCTCCTACGAGGGCTGGGTTTCTGGACGTTCAGGCTGTCCACAAGAAATTATGCATGAATAGCCCGAAAGTTGAGAAGGAGTAGCTGCTGTCCCTAGAATGTAAAGCTGCATGTTCCAGATAGACAAGAGTTCCTGGGGTTCCATACCATTCCAGGGGACAGTGTATTTCTTTATGTTCCACTTTCTTTCTTTTTGATACCTCCTTGTGACTATAGAAACCCCTTCTTTGAAATGTTGCCTGGCCCAGCTGAGACAACCCACTGTGTCTGAAAGTCTCTGATTAGTCTCAATTTAATGATAAAAAAAATATTTCTTTTCTACAGTGCACAAGTTACATTGTGAACTCAGATTAAAAGGATATGAGCTAACCCACTACCAGGGTTTTAATAGAATGTCAATTCAGAAAACTACTCGAGCATCCCACAGCAAAAATGACTTTCTGAACATTGACTTCTTAATTTGTATGACTCATAAACTTGGGCTAGTTATGTGGGAGGCCAGGAAGATTTAATAAAAATTCTTGATTACAACATAATGTATAAGAAAGAACATTTGTTTTTTTATATTCACATCAAAGAAGTGTAACTGAGTTAGTGTATTTCCAAGGTGACATTCATCTAAATCTGCTTTTATATGTAGAAACTATGTATTGTTGATTGTCAGGATGACCAAATTATACTTTAAAAAAATACCATGACTTTTTAAAAATACAAGCAATCCTCTTGAGGAAACTATTGATCTGGAATAGAATATTAATTTAACAGAATCAGAAACTTGTGCAAATGTTAATCAAAATTCAATCAGGCTGAGCTGCTAGGGAATGAGGGAGAAGGCTAATGAGCATGCAGCAGGTGAGAGGAGCAGCTACCATCACGTGCCAAGGCTATTCCAACAACATAATGGTAAGAGGCAGAAATCACTGTTTTTATTGATCAACAAATATATGAAAAAATTTTTATTAGCAATTAGAAAAATGCAAATCAAAACTACACTGAGATTTCATCTCACTCCAGTCAGAATCCAATAATCAAGCATCCAAAACCAATAAATTGGTTGGCGAGGATGTGGGGAAAAAGATTAAGTCATACAGTGCTGGTGGGACTGCAAATTTGTGCACCTTCTATCGAAAGTGAGGTATGGAGATTCCTCAGAAAACTTGGAATGGAGCCACCATTTGACCCAGTTATCCCACACCTCAGTTTATACCCAAAGGACTTAAATTCAGCATACTACAATGATGCAGCCACATCAATGTTTAGAGCAGCACAATTCACAATAGCTAAACTAGGGAACCAACCTACATGCCCTTCAACAGATGAATGAATAAAGAAAATGTGGTATGAAAAAATGCTCACCCTCGCTAGCAGTCAGAGAAATGCAAATCAAAACCACCCTAAGATACCATCTCACTCCAGTAAGATTGGCAGCCATTATGAAGTCCAACAACAACAAGTGCTGGCGAGGATGCGGGGAAGAGGGTACACTTGTTCATTGTTGGTGGGACTGCAAATTGGTGCAGCCAATTTGGAAAGCAGTATGGAGATTTCTTGGAAAGCTGGGAATGGAACCACCATTTGACCCAGCTATTCCCCTTCTCGGTCTATTCCCTAAAGACCTAATAAGAGCATGCTACAGGGATACTGCTACATCGATGTTCATAGCAGCACAATTCATGATAGCAAGATTGTGGAACCAACCTAGATGCCCTTCAATAGATGAATGGATAAAAAAATGTGGCATTTATACACAATGGAGTATTACTCTGCATTAAAAAATGACAAAATCATAGAATTTGGAGGGAAATGGATGGCATTAGAGCAGATTATGCTAAGTGAAGCTAGCCAATCCTTAAAAAACAAATGCCAAATGACTTCTTTGATATAAGGGGAGTAACCAAGGACAGGGTAGGGACGAAGAGCTTGAGAAGAAGATTAACATTAAACAGGGATGAGAGGTGGGAGGGAAAGGGAGTGAGAAGGGAAATCGCATGGAAATGGAAGGTGATCCTCAGGGTTATACAAAATTACATATAAGAGGAAAGGAGGGGTAAGAGAAGAATAATACAAGTGGAAGAAATGATTTACAGTAGAGGGGGTAGAGAGAGAAAAGGGGAGGGGAGGGGAGGGGAGGGGAGGGGGATAGTAGAGAATAGGATAGACAGCAGAATACATCAGACACTAGAATGGCAATATGTAAATCAATGGAAGTGTAACTGATGTGATACAGCAATCTGTATACGGGGTAAAAATGGGAGTTCATAACCCACTTGAATCAAACTGTGAAATATGATATATTAAGAACTATGTAATGTTTTGAACGACCAACAATAAAAAAAATTAAAAAAATTAAAAAAATTAAAAAAAGAAAATGTGGTATATATGCACAATGGAATATTACTCAGCCTTAAAGAAGAATGAAATTATGGCATTTGTTGGTAAATGGATGGAACTGAAGAATATCATGCTAAGCAAAATAAGCCAATGCCGAAGAACCAAAGGCTGAATATTTTATCTGATATTCAGATGCTAATTTACAATAAGGGTTGGTGGTGGTGGAGCTAGAGAAGAATAATAGAACTACTTTGAATTAGGCAGAGGGGAGTGAAGAGAGGAGGTGGGTATGGGGGTTAGAATATAATAGAATGAATTGGACATTACTATCTTATGTGCATATGTGATTACATGACTTGTGTAACTTTACATCATGTACAACCAGAATAATGAGAAATTATACTCCATTTATGTATGTTGTGTCAAAATGCATTCTACTGTCATGTATAACTAATTAGAACAAATAATAAAAGCCTTCAAAAAAATCACTGTTCTAACTTTTTAGTTAAGTTACTAAAGTTGAAGGAGTAAACTAAGTTGGAGGAGGTCAAGCAATTGGCCCAAAGCCACATATCTGGTAGGCAAAAGAATTGAGGCTCGAGCTGAGATGGGCTTGATTGCAAAACTCCTCCTCCTAATTCTTGATTTATACTGCTTCCATGTTAGTGCTTAGAGAGACTTTAGAATTAATCTAGTCCAGTGTTCCTCAAGTGCTAACCCTTTTAAGGAGAACAATTCATGTGGATTCTCAGTATTGACATAAATTGTTCAATTATAAAAGGCTTAAGTAAGTGCAAAATATCTTCCCTATTTTGTCTCATACTTCTTGAATCAGCATAAAGTGAAAATAAATTGCAAATAAAAAGCACACAAATTATAAAACCAATAAAATTTAAGTAATAGCATTAACTTGACAGAAAATGCTGTTTGCTAAAACTAAATTGCTCACACGTAAAAAATACCAAAAGGTATTAAAGTCATTACGGTGGATATTCAGAGTCCACAGCAAGTGAGTATTCATATGGAGGTAACGTTCAGGAGTTACTAATAGCTTCAAGGCAGTGAGAAATGAGGTATCATTTATAACTCTAAATCGTATTTAGTTGAAAATAAAGTAAGCATTTTACTTTTTTCTTTTTTTTGGAATCCGATATTAAAGTGTATCTATTAGATTATCAACAGAAAGTGAAACTGAACCATTCTCATTTTATGTTAACTACCATTCAAAATTATTCTTGCTAATTACAAACTGGTACTGATAGTACCTCAAAAAGCAGATTCTCTTGGGTTCACCAGGTCTAATAGTACTGCTGTGTTCCATGATGGTTCAATTTTCTGCCTACTTTTTTCTTTTATAAAGTTTTGTACAATAGTAAGGATAGTGCTAGCTGCTATAACAGATAAGTCCTGAATTTTTGATGGATGAACCCAATAGAGCTCACATCTCACTCATGAAATGTCAGGACCTTTCACATTGTCGTTTAAGGACCTGTCTACTTCTATTTTGTGGTTTTGCCTGCCTTTAGTACACAGAGGACTTTCTGTTCAGCTGGCACAAGAGGAAACAGATTGAGGACTGTATGTGGTGGTATAGTAGGGGTGGGGAATCATGGTAGGGTTTTTATGATCCAGCTCTAGAAATGGCATATACTGTGGTTTGAAAAAAATGTATCTCCCAAAGTTCATGTGTTGGAAATCAAATTCACAATATTAATTTGTTTGTTTGTGGTAGCAAGTGCTCTACCATTGAGCCACATTCAAATCATTTAAAAAATATAATAATATTATTATTATTTTTATTTTTGCTGTATTGGAGTTGGAACCCAGGACCTTGTGCACATGAAGCAAGCACACTACCACTGAGCCACATCCCAGCCCCAAAGGTTTTTTTTTTTTTTTTTTTTTTTTTTTTTTTTTTTTTTTTTTTTTGTGGTGGTGCTAGGGATCGAACCTAGGGAGGTCATACATGCCAGGCAATTGTTCTACTAGGAAGCTATATACTCAGCCTAAATTCTCAATGCAAGAGCATTGAGAAGTAGGATCTTCAAGAAGTGTTTAGAACATGAGGGCATTAATGTTGATATCTTGGGAGTAGGTTTTTGTTATAACTGAAAGTTTCTCTCTCTCTCTCTCTCTCTCTCTCTCTCTCTCTCTCTCTCTCTCTCTCTCTCTCTCACTCTTCTGCCTTCTGCCATGGGGTGACCACAGTATAAAGGTCCTCACTAGATACAGGCCCATAGACTTTGAACTTCCCAGCTTCCAGAACTATAAGATGCTCGACCCCTTTCTTTTCATAAATGGTCAGAAATCTACTGACCATGTGGCTAAGGCTCTATACCTCTACATCTCTCTGAAGATTCCCCAGTCTTCCTGTCCTCAATGATTTCTTATTTTTTTCAGAAGTCTTGTATAGAACTAGAAATATATTCCTATCATTATTTACTTTATGAGTGATTTGTTTCACTACATGATTTTGAAGAGATTTTTATTGATTGATTGATTGATTGATTGATTTGTTTTGGTACAGGTGATTGGTCTCAGGGGCATTAACCACTGAGCCACATCCCTAATCCCTTTCTTTCTTTCTTTTTTTTTTTTTTTTTTTGTATTTTCTTTAGAGTCAGGGTCTCACAGAGTTGCTTAGTGCCTCACTAAGTTATTGAGGCTGGCTTTGAACTCATGACCCTCTTGCCTCAGCCTCCCAAGCTGCTGCTGGGATTACAGGCCTGTGCCACCAAGCTGGGCAGAATTTTTATTCCTTTTTTTTTTTTTTTGGTGCTGGGGATTGAACCCAGGGCCTTGTGTATGAGAGGCAAGCACTCTACCAACTGAGCTATATCCCCAGCCCTGGAATTTTTATTCTTTTTTTTTTCTTTTCAGTTTTTTTTTTTTTTTGTAGCTGGACACAATATCTTTATTTTATTTATTTTTATGTGGTGCTGAGGATCAAACCCAGCGTCTTGCACATGCTAGGCAAGTGCTGTACCTCTGAGCCACAACTCCAGCCCATGGAATTTTTATTTTTTTAAAAATAAATAATATAGGGATAGAATATTGAGGTTTAAAATAATGGTTCAATTATTTCAATCTTCAAATTTTTTTCCTGAGAGTATATCTTTTCTATTTTTTTTTAACACTAAGATGACCTTTATACAAGGTTTGAGAAATACAGAACAATCTCTCCAACCACCCCCTCCTCAAGATGAAACTGAACTCAGAAGTAATGTTTCTAAGTGAAGTTCAAACCCAAGGGTCAGCCATGTCCAACCCGGTGGCCTTGGTTTTAAGGTGGCGCTCAGGATAAACGCTCTAGATATCATAAGCAGACATGCCAGTGTTTGACAACACAGGAAGAGATAATCTCTATCTGTATTTGTTTTTTGTAAAAGTGAGATCTTTCTAGAGTCCACTCTATGGACTTTTCCCTTAACTCACTGGCTAAAAATGTATCACATGCTGAGACTCTGACCTGTTCACTGTGGCAAAATCAATAGGCATCCTCAACTGGTTAGGGTATCACTGAGTTGAATTGAGGGTTATTTCCCCTAAAGGGTAGATAGCAGTTCCTGCAAATCTGAAAGAATGGGGGGAATGATCGTTGTCAACAGAACAATCATTGAAATCACCTACTCCAGGCTAATTATAGGGACCCTTCTACTGCACAAAATACTGGTTGAATGAATAAAAATAAAAATATGCATGCATGAGAACGACATTAAGAATATAAATTCAGGCATTGAGAGAAGGGAAATTGATTCCCTATTCCTTTCTTTAGAGTCACTAAGTACCATGATAATTTATGAAAATCCTTATTTATATGTACTGTATAAAGATTCCTCCCCCATATGGTGCAATAAAGACAAATGAGCTCTATAAAATCACACTATAAATATACATTTTTATCACAACATTGATTATTCCAGCTCTAGCTCTGAAGAGCTACAGAAATTTTATGAAGAAGAAAAATGAAACTCTAGGAGATGCATAGAAAAGCCAAATAATTCTGCAGATTTTAAAGCAGCATTTTCCCCCAAAATATGTCAGAACAGTATAAATACGTGAAAATGAAATGTTCAGCTTCACTGGTAATCAAAGAAATGCAAATTACCACAGGAAACATTTTTGCTCATTAATCTGGCATTTTTTCTTTAGCTTATTATTGAAGGTGGGTGAGCCTAGAAAGATATAAGCACTCTTGTAGGCTGATGGTGGGAATGCACTTCCTATCTTTTTTGTGCTTCCCATCTTAAAAACGTGTGACAAAGGATTGCTTGCTTATTGTGTCCTTCCTCTTCTGGATCATTTAGTGTGGGAACTGTATTTTCTCCATCTGGGTATTCCTGGTGCCTGAACCACTAATAATTCAATAAATGTATAGTTCACTTTTACATATTTACTCAATGATCATTAAATGTTTGCTGAATTCATAAACAAAAAGTTTTGAAAAGAAAGCATAGCCTTTATTTACCCAGTTTTAAGTTTTTAGGGGTTTACGAGTTATAGATACGAGTTATATAGCAAGAATTGTCTATAAAGATGTTAATCTTGTTGCAAAAGTTACAGTATCAACAAGAAAAAAAGCTCATGGAGAAAATAACAATAGTTAGCAAAAAGGAATGAGCTTTTCAAATGTTAGCACACACAGATGATAACAGCTATTAAAAAGGGCATCAGAAAAAAATTATTTTAGAATATTAGAATATGTTCACAGTATAGATTGTCAAATCAGAAAAGGTTTTGGAATAGCATCATTTCTTTTGTTAAAAACATGAATATGTGAAATGCTTAGAGAAATGCATAAATAATATATGGTAAAATGTGCAAGTCACAATTTCACAGCAATGGAAAAAGAGCTAGTTGACTTTTAATGTCTTTCTGAACTTAACGTGAATTGTTTTTGTAATGAGAAAGAAAATAAAGGTTCTTTTGTTCAAGTGAGTGATTTGAGGAAAAAAAAATCTCTTACTTTAATCACTCCTACTTTAACGTCATTATTTTATTTCAGTAAATAAAGATGGCTTGATAAAGATATATACTTTGTCAGCCAAACTAAACATAAAGAACCAATTAGTCATATTTTTGTGACAGATTGTGGGATGTTTTTCTACAGTGATTTCTACAGAAAAGATACAGGTTTTGAAATGATATTATAAAGATTATCAGAAAGAGTCACAAACTTCCATATAAATTGTGGAACCACATCTTTTAGATCTGACCTTTAATTAGCAATAATCTCGCCTCGGATAAACCTCATTGGCTACGATACTGCCACTGCACAAAGCTAGATCTGACCTTTAAAATTTAATCTATTGTATCTGAAGTTAAGCTTCAACCTTGTATATCCCATAAGCAAGGACAGCAATTTGATGTCCTAAAAGCTGTTTTCCTGTTTCCCAGACCTGTCAGTGCTATTTAAAGATCCACGTAAGCACACTTATCAATAGGATGCATGAGTCATCATCAATAATTACGAGCAATTGCAATACTTTTTTCAAAAATACGAAGCCTTTTATTCTTTTTTACCTCTGGGCAAAATGACATTTTTAATGTGACTGAATGATATTAGGAGCTGTTTAGAAGCAGGACGGTCTTTTGTTGTTGTTGTTGTTTATTGTCAATCCATTTCACTGTGAGAAATCATGTGATTCAGTAAGCATAAAATACAGCATTTTAAACATACCCATGTGACATCATGTTCCAAATTCTCTAACATGTGCTATAAGATCAGAAATAGGTTGCTCTCTGACTTCTCCATGGGAGGTATTTACATCTTTTTAATTTTTTTTTTAAATCTTACAAAGCCTATGCTTCCACTCCTACTCTAACACACAACCCCAACACTTGCATCATTCAGAAAATGGAAGTGAGTCTACTTTGCTCACTGAACCTACAGACCTACCTACTTCAACACCCACCAATCTTCTCTCCTCTCTATGGCTAATGTGTCTACTTGTGCTCTGGATCTCATCTTGCCCTCCTTTCTCGAGGACTGTACTCCACCAATAAACCCTCTCTCCTTTATCTTCAGCTTTCTGCTTCAACCACAAACATTGCAATATCCTTTTGAGTAGCATGTAAATAAATGGCAATTTCCAGTTCCCAAGCATTTAATCTATTCCAGGCATGATGCTAATATCTTTTAAACATATTAACTTATATTTGTCAATCTCTTCTTGAGGTTGGTGCTATTTTCCATAATATGCACATCAGAGATTACATAAAGCTGAGAAAGTTTGGGCATGTCCAAGATTACACAACTGTATGCTATATGTGGGATAAAGCAGGGATGCATACCAAAGTCAATATGAATACAAGACTATGGACTATGTCTTCACAGTTATGTTATTCTGCTCTTGTCTGTCTTTGAAAAACTCTCTCTTGAACCCAATTGGTATCTCTCTATCTCATCATAGACCAACTCCCCTAAGACTTATGCATTACTTGTTATCTCCCTTCACTTTACCCACACAACCAGGAGAGCTTGGTGTATGCCCCAGGATATCACTGAAACTGCTCTGGGCAACACCACTAATCATCTTCTTGTTTCTAAGCCCAAAGGATCTGCTAAAGCCCTCTCTCACTGGGCTTGTGTCACCCCTTGACTGTTGACAATAACTGCCTGGCAGAGTTCTCTTCTATGAATTTTCATGAGCCACCCACTTTGCTAGTTTTCCTCCTACTTAATCAATCTCTGGAATTGCAGCTTGTTTCTTTTAATTGTTCTTTTCCTGAACAGTGCATTCTTATTTTAAGAATGTGTCTTCTCAGATCTCACCAAAACACTAGAATTTTTTAGAAGTTTTCTTCTCTTCCCTAATTATTTAAGTTGGTTATTCTTGCTTATCTCTCCATGAAAAAAAAAAATACTTCCCACTGTGAGAGTTGTTTTCTTCATTTTGCTTTCTATCTGCTATTGTGAAGTAGGCATTATACTGTCTCTAAATAAGTGCAACAAAACAATAATGCTCATTTCATTAAAATTGTATCAGGCAGTTGTTTGTGTGCAAATGACTCTGGTTGAGTAGGACCAAGACAGTGAGAATAAATTTAAACATCTAGGGTCATGCTAACTTTAGATGAGTGGGACACTTGTGAGCTAGTATGCCACAGTGTGCACAGAAGAAAAGAAGTACAAGATCTACTAGGACATGCCCCAAAGCCAACCTGTGGCAACAGGAAGAAAAAAAGGAAAAGAAAAGAGCTTTCTCTAGGTCCTAGTGGTAGCATCTATCAATGTCCTTTACTTCTCTTTTAATCAGTCATGACCTCTTTCTTGCAGCTAAGAGAGCTATTAACAGCAGTATCAAGGAGAGAAAAATGTTAATAGTACAGTATTTCTTGGGGACCGACATTTATTACATATAAGATGTTAAGAATTGTAAATGCAACATTATTTTTGTGCTATTATGAAAGGAAAAAAATGCTGCTAATTAAGCTACAATATTCCATGGACTATAATTTACCCTCAAATTTCAGTGGTGTATGTATGTGTATGGAACTAGTAGAATTTAGTATCCTCTCTGTTTTTCCTGATTGTGGAGAGATGTTCATCCTCTTTGAGAGAAGGGACTTTCATCTTGAAGTGGGTGGAGGCTTCTTGATGGAAGCACCTGGCTATTATCAGTCATTGAACAGGCTCCCTTCCAAGTTAGGCCCATTTTAAGGCTCATTACCGCCACTAAATCACTCCTCAGAGGAGTTTTCTCTTCTATAAAATGGGAACAAAAATGCCTAATTCACAGCCTTGCTGAAAGCCTTCAAGATGATAAACAGGTGGAAATTGCCTGGCACTTATCAGGTAATCAATACCTAGTCATGTCTTTCATTCCTTCTCACACCAATGTAAGAAGAATGTCTTTTTCTGTAAAATAGGGTAGTGATAACTGTCACACTGACATTGAAGGATTGCTGAGTGTTAATTGTGATGATGTGTGAGTAGACATACACACACCCTCATGTCCCTGACTCTGTGTGTGTGTGTGTGTTTTAAGAAAAATACTCTAACACTATTATAACTTTTCAGGTTATTTTTCATCACTATTATGCAGGGCATCCACCTGTCACTCTATCAAGGAAAAAGATGTTATGCACTTTATTTTAATATTCTACTCCCCTATTTATTATGCATCAAAAACTAAAAAGAAGAAAGAGAGGGCGTATGAGGAGAAGTGTGGAGAGAGAGTAGGGGAAATGACTGGATTTAAAAACAAAGAGTGGGACTGGGGTTGTGGCTCAGTGGTAGAGCATTTGCCTAGCATGTATGAGGCACTGGGTTCGATTCTCAGCACTGCGTATATAAATGAATAAAATTAAGGTCCATCTATGTCTAAAAAATATTTAAAGAAAGAAAAAAAATCTGAATTTTAATAAGTTTCTACTTATTAATAAATAATAAGTATAAGATAATTAGTATAAATAAGATAATTAGTATAAATTATTCATTAAGAGGGACTTGTTGCATTCAGGCAAATCAGTTCTTAGTAAAAATAATAAAGAGTGGTATTTTTCAAATCTGAACATCATCATAATTACTGCAGAAGTTAAAAAAATATATTTGTGGATTTCTCCCCAGATATACTAAGTCAGAATCTCTGGGGTATGGTAGCCAAGAACATGCATTTATGAAGCTATCAGCTGATTCTGATATCCAATCTTATTTGGAAACCACTGATGAGCAGTTTTAACCTCTAATACAGTAAAATAGTCATTACTTTCTTTAGAACCAATTCTACTATTTTTTAGTGCTTCCTAATATTTTACGTTTCAATCCTGGATGATTTGGGAGAGAGGACTCAAACATTGTTAACAGCATTGATCTAGATAAAGATGACATTTACCAGTCTCCTTTTGCAGCAAGGAATAGCCATGTGACTAAGTTCTAACCAATTAGATGTAGGGTGGAAATGCTGTATGCAAATTGAAATATTGCTTTTTAAAGACTAGTTTCTGATGACTTTTGTTCTATGGACCCCTTTGGCAGCCCAGAGAAGCAAAAAAAAAGGATTTTTTTTTTATTGGTTGTTCACAACATTACAAAGCTCTTGACATATTATATTTCATACATTAGATTGAAGTGGGTTATGAACTCCCAATTTTACCCCAAATGCAGATTGCAGAATCACGTCAGTTACACATCCACAATTTTACATAATGCACTAATAGTAATTGTTGTATTCTGCTATCTTTCCTATCCCCTACTATCCCCCCTCCCCTCCCCTCCCATCTTCTCTCTCTACCCCATCTACTGTAATTCATTTCTCTCATTGTTTATTTTCCCATTCCCCTCACAACCTCTTATATGTAATTTTGTTTAGCAATGAGTGTCTCCCTTCATTTCCATGCAATTTCCCTTTTCTCTCCCTTTCCCTCCCATCTCAAGTCTCTGTTTACTGTTACTCTTTTCTTCCTACTCTTCCTCCCTGCTCTGTTCATACTTGCTCTCATTATATCAAAGAAGACATTTGGTATTTGTTTTTTAGGGTTTGGCTAGCTTCACTAAGCATAATCTGCTCTAATGCCATCCATTTCCCTGAAAATTCTATGATTTTGTCATTTTTTATTGCTGCATAGTACTCCATTGTGTATAGATGCCACATTTTTTTTATCCATTCATCTATTGAAGGGCATCTGGGTTGGTTCCACAGTCTAGCTATTGTGAATTGTGCTGCTATGAACATCGATGTGGCAGTGTCCCTGTAGCATGCTCTTTTAAGGTCTTCAGGGAATAGTCCGAGAAGGGCAATAGCCGGGTCAAATGGTGGTTCCATTCCCAGCTTTCCCAGGAATCTCCAAACTGCTTTCCAAATTGGCCGCACCAATTTGCAGTCCCACCAGCAATGTACAAGTGTACCCTTTTCTCCACATCCTCGCCAGCACTTGTTGTTGTTTGACTTCATCATGGCTGCCAATCTTACTGGGGTGAGGTGGTATCTTAGGGTGGTTTTGATTTGCATTTCCTTGACTGCTAGAGATGGTGAGCATTTTTTCATGTACTTGTTGATTGATTGTATGTCCTCCTCTGAGAAGTGTCTGTTCAGGTCCTTGGCCCATTTGTTGATTGGGTTGTTTGTTTTCTTATTGTCTAATTTTTTGAGTTCTTTGTATACTCTGGATATTAGGGCTCTATCTGAAGTGTGAGGAGTAAAAATTTGTTCCCAGGATGTAGGCTCCCTATTTACCTCTCTTATTGTTTCTCTTGCTGAGAAAAAACTTTTCAGTTTAAGAAAGTCCCATTTGTTGATTCTTGTTATTAACTCTTGTGCTATGGGTGTCCTATTAAGGAATTTGGAGCCTGTCCCCACAATCTGTAGATCGGAACCAACTTTTTCTTCTATCAGACGTAGAGTCTCTGGTTTGATATCTAGCTCCTTTATCCACTTTGAGTTGACTTTTGTGCGTGGCGAGAGGAGGGGATTTAGTTTCATTTTGTTGCATATGGATTTCCAATTTTCCCAACACCATTTGTTGAAGATACTATCCTTTCTCCATTGCATGTTTTTAGCTCCTTTATCAAATATAAGATAGTTGTAGCTTTGTGGATTAGTCTCTGTGTCCTCTATCCTGTACCATTGGTCCACCCGCCTGTTCTGGTACCAGTACCATGCTGTTTTTATTACTATTGCTCTGTAGTATAGTTTGAAGTCTGGTATCGCTATACCACCTGATTCACACTTCCTGCTTAGAATTGTTTTTGCTATTCTGGGTCTTTTGTTTTTCCATATGAATTTCATGATTGCTTTATCTATTTCTACAAGAAATGCCATTGGGATTTTGATTGGCATTGCATTGAACCTATAGAGAACTTTTGGTAATATCGCCATTTTGATGATGTTAATTCTGCCTAACCATGAACAGGGTATATTTTTCCATCTTCTAAGATCCTCTTCTATTTCTTTCTTTAGGGTTCTGTAGTTTTCATTGTATAGATCCTTCACCTCTTTTGTTAGGTTGATTCCCAAGTACTTTATTTTTTTTGAGGATATTGTGAATGGAGTGTTTTTCCTCATTTCCATTTCAGAAGTTTTGTCGCTGATATACAGAAATGCCTTTGATTTATGTGTGTTGATTTTATATCCTGCCACATTACTGAATTCATTTATTAGTTCTAGTAGTTTTCTTGTAGACCCTTTTGGGTCTTCTAGGTATAGAATCATGTCATCCGCAAATAGTGATAATTTAAGTTCTTCTTTTCCTATTTTTATGCCTTTAATTTCTTTCGTTTGTCTAATTGCTCTGGCCAGTGTTTCCAGAACTATATTGAATAGAAGTGGTGATAGGGGGCATCCCTGTCGTGTTCCAGATTTTAGAGGGAATGCCTTCAATTTTTCTCCATTCAGAATGATGCTAGCCTGAGGCTTGGCATAGATAGCTTTTACAATGTCAAGGTAAGTTCCTGTTATCCCTATTTTTTCTAACGTTTTGAACATAAAGGGATGCTGTACTTTGTCAAATGCTTTTTCTGCGTCTATTGAGATGATCATATGGTTCTTCTCTTTAAGCCTATTGATGTGGTGAATAACATTTATTGATTTCCGTATATTGAACCATCCTTGCATCCCAGGGATGAATCCTACTTGATCATGGTGCACAATTTTTTTGATATGCCTTTGTATCCGATTCGCCAGAATTTTATTGAGGATTTTTGCATCTAGGTTCATTAGAGATATTGGTCTGTAGTTTTCTTTCTTTGAGGCGTCTTTGTCTGGTTTCGGAATCAGGGTGATGTTGGCCTCATAGAATGAATTTGGAAGAGCTCCCTCCTTTTCTATTTCCTGAAATAACTTGAAAAGTACTGGTATTAATTCTTCTTTAAAGGTTTTGTAGAACTCCGCTGTATACCCATCCGGTCCTGGGCTTTTCTTGGTTGGAAGTTTTTTAATTGCTTCTTCTATTTCATCTATTGATATTGGTGTGTTTAGGTTGTGAGTTTCCTCCTGACTCAGTCTGGGCAAATCATATGACTTAAGGAATTTATCGATGTCTTCATTTTCTTCTATTTTATTGGAATATAGGTTTTCAAAATAATTTCTAATTGTTTTCTGTATTTCTGAAGCGTCTGTTGTAACATTGCCTTTTTCATCCCGTATGTTAGTGATTTGAGTTCTCTCTCTTCTTCTCTTCGTTAGTATGGCTAGGGGTCTGTCGATCTTATTTATTTTTTCAAAGAACCAACTTTTTGTTTTGTTAATTTTTTCAATAGTTTCTTTTGTTTCAATTTCATTGATTTCTGCTCTGATTTTAATTAGTTCTTGCCTTCTGCTACATTTGCTATTGTTTTGCTCTTCCTTTTCTAGGGCTTTGAGATGAAGTGTGAGCTCATTTATTTGTTGGTTTTTCCTTTTTTTGAGGAATGACCTCCAGGCGATGAATTTCCCTCTTAAGACTGCTTTCATTGTGTCCCATAGATTCCGATATGTTGTGTCTGTATTTTCATTTATCTCTAAGAATTTTTTGATTTCCTCCTTTATGTCTTCTATAACCCATTGATCATTTAGTAACGTATTGTTCATTGTCCATGTGATGTAGGATTTTTCCTTCCTTCTCTTATCATTGATTTCCAGTTTCATTCCATTATGATCTGATAAAGTGCATGGTATTATCTCAACCCCTTTATATTTACTGAGGGTTGCCCTATGGCATAATATATGATCTATTTTTGAGAAGGTTCCATGTGCTGCTGAGAAAAAAGTATATCCACTTGATGATGGTTGATATATTCTATATATGTCAGTTAAGTCTAAGTTATTGATTGTGATATTGAGGTCAATAGTTTCTTTATTCAACTTTTGTTTGGAGGATCTGTCCAATGGTGAGAGAGGTGTGTTGAAGTCACCCGTGATTATTGTGTTGTGGTCTATTTGATTCTTGAACTTGAGGAGAGTTTGTTTTATGAACGTCGCAGCACCATTATTTGGTGCATAAATATTGATAATTGTTATGTCTTGTTGGTGAATGGTTCCTTTTAACAGTATATAATGTCCTTCCTTATCCCTTTTGATTAACTTAGTCTTGAAGTCGATTTTATTCGATATGAGAATGGCCACGCCTGCTTGCTTACGAGGACCGTGTGCTTGGTATATTTTTTCCCAACCTTTTACCTTGAGCCTGTGTATGTCTTTTCCAGTCAGATGTGTCTCCTGGAGGCAGCATATCGTTGGATTTGTTTTTTTAATCCATGTTACCAGCCTATGTCGCTTTATTGGAGAGTTTAAGCCATTAACATTTAGAGTTACTATTGATATATGGTTTGTACTTCCTGCCATGTTTGATTATTTATCTCTTTTTTTTTTCCTTAATTTAGTTTGTTTCTCCATGATTAGCTTTCCTCCCATCCTCTGTCTTTACTGAGGCACTTCCCGCTGATGGTTTTGGTTATTGTTTTCCATTTCTTCCTCGTGTAGAGTTTTGCTCAAGACGCTTTGCAATGCTGGTTTTCTGGCTACAAATTCTTTTAGCTTTTGTTTATCATGGAAGATTTTTATTTCGTTGTCGTATCTGAAGCTTAATTTTGCTGGATACAGGATTCTTGGTTGGCATCCATTGTCTTTCAGTGTTTGAAATACATTGTTCCAGGATCTTCTCGCTTTCAGCGTCTGTGATGAAAAATCCGTTGTCAACCTTATTGGATTACCCCTAAATGTAATCTGCCTCTTTTCTCTTGTAGCTTTTAATATTTTCTCTTTGTTCTGTATATTGGATAGCTTCATAACAATGTGTCTTGGCGTTGGTCTATTGTGATTTTGTGTGCTCGGTGTCCTGTATGCATCTACAATTTGTATATCTGTATCCTTTTTTATTTCTGGAAAGTTTTCTGTAATTATTTCCTTCAGTAAGTTACCCATTCCCTTGGCATGAATCTCTGTGCCCTCCTCTATCCCGATGACTCGTAAGTTTGGTTTTTTTATGTTATCCCAAACCTCTTGGATGTTTTTCTCGTGGTTTTTTACCAGCCTATCTGAGTTGGCTAGACTCTTTTCAAGGTGATATATTTTGTCTTCATTATCTGACGTTCTGGCTTCTACTTGCTCCACTCTGTTAGTGATACTCTCGATTGAGTTTTTAATTTGGTTTATCGTTTCCTTCATTTCTAGAATTATTGTTTGATTTTTTTTTATAATTTCTATCTCCTGATAAAGATGCTTAACTTCCTCTTTTATCTGTTTTTGTAATTCATTTTTTTTTTTTTTAATATTTATTTTTTAGTTCTCGGCGGACACAACATCTTTGTTTGTATGTGGTGCTGAGGATCGAACCCGGGTCGCACACATGCCAGGCGAGCGCGCTACCGCTTGAGCCACATCCCCAGCCCATGTAATTCATTTTCAATGTGATCTTTAAGGTTCCTTTCCATCTGTCTAAGGTGTTCCTTGAGTTCTTTATATGGCCATTTTTCTGATGGCTCCAGGTCCTCCTGAATATTTAGGCTGTCTTTCATTGTTTGTATTCCTTTTCTTCCTTGCTTTTTTATGCTCATGATACTTCTTGTTCTGTTTGACTGTTGAGTTACTGTTTACTCTTATAAGTTTATTTGATGCTTGGGAGGAGAGGTATTAGAAGGGAAGGGAAGAAGTCACTAAAGAGAGCAAGTGTAGGCAGGTGGAGTTCAAGAGAGGGGGAATAAGAAAGTTGAAAAGAAATGAAAAGACAAAAGAAAAAAAAAGTGAGAAGAAAGAGAGAAAAAATGAAAAAATAGAAATTTAAAACAAACGAAAAAAAATTATAATGGTAATAAAAAATGGAACTTGAAGTTTAAAAAATAATAGTAATAATAATAGAATAAGAAAAATTAACAAAAAAAAATTGAAACCATTAGTAAGAAAGTTAAAGAACACAACAACGTCAACTACAAAAAGTGAGAATAAAAAAAAATACTAATAATAATCTTTAAAAAAATAAAAAAAAAATTACTAATAATAAATGCAGTCATAAAGCTCGATTGAGTTCTCTTCCAGTGGGTGGAGCTATGCCCACTGGGCCAGGCTTCTCCTCTTGATAGGTGGGAGCCAATCACTGTGCCTCAGCTCTTCTTCCCAGACTGTGGGGGTCTCCAGTCCTGAATGCCTGGGTCCTTTTCTTGTGGTTCCTCAATGCGGGTCCCACTCGCCTGTGGTGCTTATCGCATTACTGTCTACACGTCCGGTCTGCTGCTCCTGGGAGCCCTGTTTTCATGGATGTCTGGGCACACCCTTTCTGTTTTCCTCCCTCAGGCCCTAAGTTTGTAGGGTTTGGGGCTGAGGACCCCCAGCGAATTTGTTTGCCCTCAGGTAGCAACTCCCCTGGTAGGTGGTGCAAGGGACCTCTGTTGTCGGCCCTGGTGGGGGCGATAGCCGGGAAATCTGTGCCGCTAGTCCCACATCACTCCCGATTCCCTGGGTCTGGCTATGGTGCTCTGTTTTTTTTTTTTTTTTTTTTTTACCTCTGTGAGATCATGTGGGCCGACTAGTTATTTCAGCTGGGTCGTTAGTGCTGAGTCACTAGAAGCAGGCAATCCGGGGCTTAAACGCCGCAGATACGTGCTCAGTGTGCGTTTTCTGAGGGGCCCAAAGTGTACGCCCTAGCTCCACGTCAGCTCAGCATTGCCTAGTGATCCTGAGCAAATAGGCTTTAGATAGCAGCGCCGCCGCCGCAGCCTCCGCTGTTCCTCGGCCCGGTGCCTAGCTCCCGGGGCCCAAGCGGCTGCCGCCGCGGCTCTCCAACCGCCTCCTCCGGAGCACGGGTCCTCTCGCAGGGGGATGCCGAATGACCCAGCCTTCGGAGGACAGGGCTCGGCACGCCGCCCCGTTTTAGTCTCTAGCTGCTGCAGCTAGACCGAGTAGACAGGGCCCTCAAGGCAGCATGCCGGAAGCAAATGGCGGCTCCCGCGGAGTGGATTTTCGCCCCGAAACCCCAGCCCAGCCAACAATTTCAGTCCACTAATTCTCCCTGTATAGACAATATTAAAAAAAAAAAAAAAAAAAAAAAAGGGCGGGGTGTACTGAGCTTTCTTAGCCTCAGGTACTTAGGATCCACTGCTGATTACCCATTCAGCTTCTCTGCGGGGAGCGAAGTGGAAGAGGAAGCAGATGGGCGCAGAGCGCCCCTGGCTCTGAGGAGAAAAGCGTCAGGGAGCCAATCGTCTCTTTTTCAATCTTTTTGTTTTTTTTGCTGCTTGGCCTGGTGGTCCACTACAGATTAATGGTGAAAGGAGCTCTAACAAGCTGCGCAAAGTCTCGATTAAAGCCTCTGCTCTGAGCTCCAGGCTCAGCACTTCAGCCACCCCCGTACGCAGCCCAGTTCGCTATTTCATAGAGGCTTGGTTAGATTCCCTTCACGTCGCCTCCTGGGCTGGGCGGGCTGGGGGCTGTTTGATGAGCGGGCAGAGACCCTTCTTGCCACGCCAGGTCCTGCAGCCAGGGGCCGTTTGCAGAACGGGCAGGCAGCGGGGACCCTTCCCGCCTTGCCAGGTCCCGGCTCCGGGGGCCGTTTGCAGAACCTGGGCGGGCAGCGCCGGCTGCCGTTTGGCGGCGGCTGGCAGTGGGACTAGTCCTCTGCACCGCGTGGCCAAGATTCACTCCTCTGGGACAAACTGTCACCTCTAATCAACTTACTAATTTCCGGCAGGTCTCTTTTCAGCGGAGTTTTGCTCGAAGTTCATCAGTAGGTAGAATCTGGGTGTATTAATGGATCTTTTTGATCCCATTACTGTAGAGATACTGAACGTGCTGTTTCCTCGCCGGCCGCCATCTTTTAGGATTTTTTTCTTAACATAATATTTTAATATGCATAAAGTAAAATACTTAGAATTATAGAGGAGGCCAATTATGTGGCACACTTTTATCAAAATAGTAAAGGAATAAATATTTGTTAGATAGTGATACAAATGTTTACCAATACATTCAACACCAAGATTTAGCAGCAGGTCAATGGCAGAATTGTGAACTTGGGCAGCTTGGGCTGAAGATGGACGTGATGTTGCACATTAGAGCAATGGTTTGAATTCAGGACCCTTTAGTTCCTCTTGCTTCTTTGGTTGAATGGTCTTCATCCCTTTTTCCAAAAAAAAAAAAAAAAAAATTCTGGCAGAGTTATAACTTCATCCTCAAAGTCCTAAGTCGAAAGGCAGATTCAGGAAAAATTTAAAATAAAGGCCCTCTGTAGTATTGTGATCTTGTTGAAATGAGTGATATTTCCTTTCTTGGGCTCTCCAGTACCTAGTTTGTCCTTCCTTCCATCATCCATCCATCCATCATCCATCCATCCATCCATCCATCCATCCAGCAAACATTGTTTGAACACCTATTAAATTTCAGACACAGTGCTGTGTTATCTAATAAATGTCAACAACTCACAAACTTGCCAGATGTTGAGTAGGAGTTATGACCTGTAGTCTAGGCAGGCGGCATCTGAACCTTAATTCTGACTACATTAGGTTGCCCAGTTAGAACAAGGCAGGAATTAGAATTAATAATAATGTAAAGGAATACTGAAGAAGAGGTGAATATTTTGCTTTATGTTTTGAATTTTTCTTTTAACTGCTTGACATTTTTGGACAGTATCTGAAAACAGAGGGTTTATGCCTTGGTGAGTGCATAACCAATAAACACAACCAGGAGAGAAATCAGTGAAGAGATGTTGATCATTTTCCAACTAAGATAATTCCCCAAGCAGTACCTTTCCAGACCAAGAAAGAAAGGGGCTTTTATGGGGAAACTTTATACATATTCATATGGGAAAGGCTGTCATCATGAGTAGAGGTGGGCATCTCTGAGCATGCTCAGTTCAAAGTCGTGCTTCACAGTTCAAAATGGTAAACAGGCTTACCTCCTGGGTGGAGAATTTAGTTTTATAATGAGCAAAATTCACTCTAGGTTACCAAAAAAGAATAAGTCAGAGTGACTCCATGATTTTGTCAAGTTCCTTGTAAGTTTTTCTGGAAAGCCTTATCTGAAACAAAAATTTAAAAATGACTTTGAAGGAACGTATACAATCATTTTAAGGGGCAGTGTCCACCTCCTACCCCAACCCTGGAAAGCACATGATTACACCTGAAAGTACCTGGCTAGAGAATAGCTAGTAATTTTAGCAAATTACTAGCCTGTGATAGATTAACCAAGGAAGAATATACAGTCATCAGTTATACCTAGTGAATTTCCCAGGATAAAAAATTTCTCTGAGACCCTAATAATTTAAACCAGCCATTGGCACAGTTCAAAATCATTGAGGAATCTGTTGCCTCCTTAATTTATATGCATTTATGTCACTCTTTAGCCGGATCTTATTCATTGTGCGTAACACTTGCTATATGTAATGGCCTGCTCAACTTGGAGTGAAGTACATATTCTGTCCTTTAAAAAATCAATCAATCAATTAATCAATCAATCAGTATTTGAATCAGGTTGAATCAAACCAGTTTTTTTTTCATTTAAATTAGTTGATAGGAAAATAAATCTCTTTTGAAATGAAGAAAGAAAGGAACAAAAATAACCCAAAAAGATCTGAAAGAAAATCCTGCCTGGGAGAATAACAATATATGTTCTTTCCCTTCAGGTTTATTCTTGGAAATTCTCTCATGTTATCTGTACACTGTTTTTGTGAAGAGCAAAGGAAATTAATTATGAGATGGAGTTATAAGGCTGCTCTATCAAAATTAAGGTGCTGTCACTGTCAACTGATGAAGGTATTTGTTCAAAGGAAAAAAAAAGTTGGACTGTGTTCCCCTTCAGTTTTTATGCAATTGTTTATCTTTTACTGTGGCCTGTTTGTTCTTTTTCTTATCTATGCAAGACTATAAACCATGTATTAATGAGGACTTTGAATCCTATCTTGATCCTGTTAACTATTTTGTGGTTTCATTTAAGCCAAAGACTTCTGAGATTTTCTGTTACCTATATTTTGTTATCAGAGAGAGAGAGGGATTATGATAAGTGGGAAATTATTTTGCATCACAGTGTTATGAATGCAAGTGGTGAAGAAAGAAACAGAGTAAATAAGAGTTGTGTGGTTGATTCCGGATCTGATGCCACCATTTTACCCTTGACCTATTTATAAAGCTGTCTCTATATCTTAATGAGTGGAAAGTAGCAAATTTGTTAATTCACCCTTCTGTGTTCTTTTGTGCATGCCTGACCTTCCAAATAAGTGATTCAAACACTAGAGAGGTAGACTTGTTGGTAGTGGTAGGGGTGTTGGGTAGCTTTCTTGCCATTCTTTGGAAAATTTTGCTTTATGTTGAAATTACATTTGTAAGTTGCAATTATAATAATGATATTTTAAGAACAACTACAATCATTTTTTAGCACCTCCCCCAGGCTAGGTATTTTATATCCATTATCTTCACAACAATAATGAGAGATAATGAACATATAATGTTAATACAATTAGTGTGGATTAATTATTTGCATTAATATTTTGACAACTCCTTGAGGGAGTTCTTTACCAGTTTTCAAGACAGCTCTGTACACCACACGAGTGCTGTGAGATGGTTGGCCGACAGCATCTTTATCAAGGCAGGACTTGAGCCTGATTCAGGTTTTTTTTGCCTAGCATCTCACTTATTTTTAGAATATAATACAAGTTAGTAAAAATAAAATAGTGAAAAGCAATGCAATCACAGCTATTGAAGTACACTTCTCAGATTGAGTGGGATTTCACCGGACTTTCTTTTAGAATGTCTTAAGTATGACTTTGCCTGGCAATGGGAGATGGAACAAAATTGCTTAAGAAAATTATTCTGGCTTTCAACAGAACAAACCAGCAGCGTCTCTCCATGAGTAAACCAGGGGATGATCAGGCACAGTGGATCCTGTGCTGACTGTGCTTCTCTGCTCCTGGCATATTGAGTATGCCCGACTCTACTTCCAGACCCTTGGGCATGCTGACTGTGTACCCCAGTCCCCAGAGAGGACTGCCATCCCTCTGGTTCCAGATCAGCCAGGAATTGTTGAGTGTTGAATCATACATAGGATGAGGTCAAGGAGTCCACGGAAAAACATTACTGATTGACACACAGGGCTCATGATGTCGATGGCAGTATATTTTTCTCAATGTATATTCTGGTCTTCAGGCTTATGGTTCCTCAGATGTGATATCGCCAGGGCCCTAGAATTTACCCAATAAATGATAAATATTTATTTAGCTCACAATAGATTTCATAGAAAACTAAATCCACTAGGGTATATAGCCCACAAAGACCCTCTGCTAGTGAAATCTACATGAGAAGATAAATGTTAATCAGAGGGTTTCTTTTTGAGCATGAAAGCAGGCCAGGGGATTAAGCAGAAAGAGTTGAATATTTAAAGGCCCAGGTTAGGTCAAACCAGGGCCAGAGCTCTCATCTTGCCACCAATATGGGATCAGGGAAATTACTGAGTCAGAACGTTTCTGCTCCTGGAAATTTCCTTGTGCTCCTCAGACCTTGATGGATGAGCACTGGAAAATTTCCCCTGGCCTCCCCCACCCCTAGCACACTGCTTTCACCAGTCCCTAAGACAAAGATGGTTAGACAACAAATACTCATGGCCTGAAGACATGAAATGCCCTTAATTAAATTCTACGTTCACATTAGGAAGTAATTGTCTATCTGAAATAAGATGCCACGTCATTTTCCTTTATTCATTGTGAGGAAATAGAAGTCACGGGTTAAGATAAGGGGGGAAAGGTGTATATGGAAAGGAGGCATATCCTAAATGGATGCTTTTCAGTGTCATTTAATGGCCTATTTATGTAGATAAGAACTGCTTTACAAAATGGATACCAGCTGGAGGTTTAAGACTACCCAATACAACACAGTGTACCTAAGTGAGTCATTTTTAATGGAATCTAATGTTTGGTTTACAGAAAATAATAATTTAAAATTTTACATGCAATACAGCTAAGACCTCGAATCTCAGCATCTTGCTGAGGCAAAATCTACATGAGCTCTTCATAACTCTCAGTCCAAAGCTTTCTACATAGTTAAATACAGACAGATTACGTTTTTCCTATCATCTCATGGATGTGCAGCAAATAAGAAAAGGCAATTTTAGTTTGAGAGAGATGGAGAAGAAGATGCCCCTTTTTTAAAAAAAAATATATTTTTTTTAGTTATACATGGACACAATATCTTTATTTTGTTCATTGTTATGTGGTGTTGAGGATTGAACCTAGTGCCTCACACACTTGAGGCAAGTGCTCTGCCACTGATGGTCCCAAGATGGCCCTTTTTTGATAATGAGACATTAGTAGGAACAAGTAGGCCTGATGGAAATCCAGCGGGTGCAGAAACAGCTATTAAGGGCGTCTTCATTGCTGTAATCTTAGAACCGGTTGGTAGGTCTCGTGCCAGGGAAGGCCCAGGAAGGTTTTAGAGTGAAATTGATTCTTGTGTGAGTTGAGTTGTGAAGGATTAGTAGAGAGTCTAATTAGGCAAAGGATATGGGGGATATGTTCCAGTCAGATACAAATGCCTGGGTAAACACTCTGAAGTTTCCAGTGTCTTCATCTGCCATCTTCTTCACCTCCCATCCACACTCACCATGACCTTAACCAATACCCCATCCTGTCACATCCCTGGTTTCCAAGAACCCTGTGCTGTAGCTCTGCTGATCTTTAAACCAAGGGTACAACTGAGGTTGTGAGGTTGAGGGTAGTGAACCAAATCTGGCCTACGACATTTTTGTAAATAAAGCTTTGTTGGAATATAGCCATGCTCATTCATTGAAGTATTGTCTGTTTGCATCCACAGCTGAATCGAATAGTTGTTTCAGTGATGACAAGACCCTCAAGCTGTGTGTCATTGAGATGATAGCTATTGAACCCCTCTGTGCTCCAATTTTTTTACCAGTAACATGGCAGTCATGATACGAATTGCATGATGTTTTCACAGTGATTAATGAGGTACTTTGTTGGACACTGTAATGTGCCACCCTGATTTTTCTTCAGAGTAAGGATTTATTTCCTCCATGCTTAGATGTCAGTCTTTGTTGTGCTGGGAAAAAAATTTCACCTGAGTTCATTACTCTTTCCTGGGGCAGTCCCCATGTCATGACTTATTACCCTGGGCTGGATAAAGATCTGGCTCCCTAACCCCTCATTCAGTCCACTCTGAGAAGCTGCCTCAGCCCTCAGGCTCCCCATGGGTCATGGCAACCCAGCCATTCCCTGTGCCCACTCCTGCTTTCTTCCCCACCCGTTCCACAGAGGTGAATACCAAAGCCACTCCCTAATAAATGTCTTGCATACCAAGCTCCTTCTCAGGGTCTACATTCAATGATCCCAGCCTGTGACAGTGTGTGCCAGGATTGGCTGATGAGTACAGACACCCAGGTGGGATCTTGGAGTTGATTACTAGCTCCAGGATACCTGAGAAGATATGTCATTGATTGGTGGAACTCAGAGAGCCTAGGCCATTGTGCAGTCATTAATACTGTCAACAGTGGTGACCTCGGTTGTATTTCCATGCAAGGAAAGGCACTAGCTACAGCAGTAAGTTAGGCATTTGAGAAATAGAAGGGAAATAGTAACCAAAAGGAGAGTAGAATTGGCCGGCTGTTGTTAGGTTCCATGAATACCCTGGAAAAAGATAACAAAAGGCTGAGATTGATGAAGCAGCAACTGAATGCTAAGTGTAAAGGAAGAGGGCCTCCCTGGAAATATACCAAGGGACTCTGTTAGAATTCGGTTCTGGAATGTTCCCCAAGTGCTCTGTTTGACAATGCAGAAATATTCTGAGGTAGCGCTTTTGGGCTGCAATTGGGTTATAAGAGCTTTAACCTCATCAAGGAGTTAACCCATTGATGGACTCAAAGCTGAATGAACTGCTGGCAAGTGATGGAAACTGTAGAAAGTGGGACCTCGCTGAAGGGAGTGGGTCCTTGGGGGCATGACCTTGAGGTCTATGTCTTGACCCAGACCCTTCCTCAGTTTCCTGGCTGCCATAAAGTCAGCAGCTTCATTCCACTCTACCCTTCCACCATGATGTTCTGCCTCACCAAAGGCCCTGAGCAATGGAGCCATAATATTATGGATTGAAACCTCTGAAACCATGAGGCAAAACAAATCTTTCCTCCTTTGTTTTTCTCAGATATTTTGTCACAGCAATGGGAAGCTAATACAGGCTCTTCTCTCTTGAATTGGGAGAAGAGGTATTTAAATATGAAAATCAGGTTCTAGGTATAATTGTGAGTAGCTGAGGCAGGTCTGCTATGGCCCCCTTGGGGAGAATGGGCCTTTCACACAAGAGATGAGCACATCTATATTAATGCCTCCCCTGCAAGAGTCTTGTCTGCAGGTGAGCCTGAACTGTCTGAGGCTGTGTAAATGGCCCATTGCTCCTCTTCGTTAAGGGCTAGGTACATGTACACATGCATACACGCGCGCACACACACACACACTTACACTGATGTAAATGCAGAGGTCTCTTCTCTACATCATGCACTCCCTTTGGATTCTCCCACATCTCTCCCCCAACCACTGGGTACATACATCAGAGTTAAGTCATGAAATAATTTTGTCATGAATATGCTGGGGTTGATAAAGAGAGGAAAACACACATACCTCCTTTAGTCCGATTTCAGTACTCCTCAACTGAGAGAATATGCCTGGGGCTGGATTTTGAGGGTGCCTGACCGAGATAGGTGGAAGATAAATTTGGATACAAGAGAATTTGCTGATATGAGAACACTCTTCCCTGCCACAGGAGGTAATGATGCTCTGACAAGGACCCGAGAGAGGGTGGGAACATGTGCAGGATGACTCCAGAAGCGCGGAGAAAGCATTGTCACAAACTAAGGGAGATGGAAACAGGAATGCTGTAGCAGACTGTTGCACAGTAGAGAGGAGAGAAGAGTGTTTGGCATCTCTCCTCCCTGGCTCTCTTTGATAGTAAATGACAAGGGCAGAAATCTCAGCCATTTTGATTGGTGTTATATCATTCTGAACATCTCCAAATCAGTCAAGAGGCTGCAGATTGGTGTCAAAACTAGTACCCCATGGATGCCCCATAAATAATTACTACAGAAGTCCAGGAACACTGAGAGAGACTCCCAGCCCTCAGGGGGTTTGCTGAATCCTCAGTCATTAGAGTTTTTAGACTTCCCTTACCTCCCACCACCCCAACCCCAATCAGAACAATAACTCAGGTCACCTAACTCAGCTGTCCAGATATCAGCTCTGACTTTTGACACCGTAGTACACAGGACATCCTGCATATGTGCACCTGACTGAGAGATGGGTTCCATCTTCTGCAAGGACAAGATGTCCAGGGGAAGAAAAGGAGGCAGCCGAGTGCCCCGTGTGTGATAATCAATTTCGGCAAAACTATTCTTCTCTGATAACAAGAAGTAATTTTTGCTTAGAAAGCAATCTCTAAGCTTTCTTTTTCTGGCTCAATCCATATTATCTATTGATTTGCAGTTTCCAGCATATCAGCTATTTTATTACACAAATTCTTTTCCATTATAAAAATCAGCAATGTGTATGGTTTGATATGACTTGGACTCCCCTTATCTGTGTGAACATTGTTCTTTGGGAATGTCAAGCTGAGAATGCTTGCTTTTAGATTAGCTCAGTGACCTTAGCCCACATAGCAATTATTCTCAGATCATTTTTTTTTCTGAACTCCGAAGCCTTCAGTCATTCTGATTTCCCATGGGCAGAACAGATGTTCACTCTGGTTACAATTTAGGGAGAATTAGGAAAGCTCCCTCATTTCTTCCTATAAATATTCTCCCAAATGGTTCTAGAAATCCCACTGCTCTAACTCCATGAAAAGTGTCTAAAATCATCACTGTGTCTATAATGCAGTGCTGCTTTAATGCAAGGTCCAAGGTGAGCGCCAGGAGACCTGCTGTGAGGACTGAAGTCAATCTGCAATCCCATTATATTGGAATTTGAGCCATCACAGGAGTGAGCTATCATCAAACTTCAATGCTTAGCAATCTGAGCTTTGGGTTTCACATTAGAGTCTCCCAGAGTTTCTCATTTAGTGTGTAAAAACCTGTTGGTCTCTCTATTTACTCATTATCAAAGAGTAAAAACCATGGGTATACCAAGGAGCAGGAAGAGAGTAAGCAGAGGGAATAGGAGGGGGAAAGGTTCAGGGAGTAAATACTAGTTTTTGGCTAAAATAGTTTGATCATATAAAAGACCAGAAAAGATGTTGAAAATAGCTTTGAACTACTTGCCAAAGGTCCAAGGATCTTAAAGAACTGGTGTTGTGATCTTGAACATGACACCAATTTTTTTTTTTTTAAATCTCAATTACTTCATCTATAAAATGCAGGTTCCCAGAACTGCCCTGCCTACCTCCCTGGCTGTAAACTTTGATTTCTGAAGAGTTCCAAAAAGCCTACTGTGCTCTGGAAAAACACTTGGTTGTTGTTCTGATATGGTGAGCACTCACAAATCCTGCCTCTAAATCTATTGGGAAAGGAGTTGGTTACAAGGGAGGAATATTTGTCAGTCATATCAAGAAGCAGAGGAGTTGGGAAATATTATTTCAATATGATGGAAATGATTCTAAAATGAATGATCTGAATAGATTGGGAACTTTTTTTGGGGGAAAGGGGGTACCGTGGGTTGAACCCAGGGGTGCTTTACCATTGAACTACATCCCCAGTCCTTTTTTTTTTTTTTTTTTTTGAGACAGAGCCCACTAAGTTGCCCATGCCAGCCTTGAACTTGTCATCCTCCTGTCTTGGCCTCCTGAGTCACTAGGGTTACAAATGTGCTCCAATGCCCAGCATTTTTTTTTTTTTTTTTGAGATACGGTCTTATTATATTGCCCATGCTGACCTAGAACTCCTGGGCTCAAGTGATCCTTTTGTCTCAGATTCCTAAGTGGCTGAGATTACAAGCAAATACCACTGCGCCGTACATAGAGGACGAACTTTTAAAACCATTTTCCATTTTGGAAACTTCACAGTAGATAAAGAAGTTCTTATGGTTTGGATGTGGCTTGTTCCTTAAAAGTTCATGTGTTGGAAGCTTGGTCCCCAGTGTGACAATGTCAAGTGGTAGGAGGACCTTTAAGAGGTGGGGCCTAGAAAACATTTTAAAAAATAATAGAAGAGGTAGGCCTAGTAAGAGATCCTTAGGCCATTGGAGGTGCTGTCCTTATAGGAGAGATTAAGATAGTTTTCGTGGGACCCTGAGTTAATTCTTGCCAGTGTGAGATGTTAAAAACAGCTGCTTTCCCGCCTCTGGCTTCTTGTCTCATTATGTAACTGCTGCCTTTCGCATGTGTTCTCTTCACGATGCCACCTGCTATATGTGATGTAATAGGGGAACTTTGCAAATACTGGTACCATGCTGTTTGGACTTTCAGCCTCCATCCAATACTGTGAGTTAAATAAATCTCTTTTCTATACAAAAAAAAAAAAAAAAAAAAAAAAAGAAGAAGCAGAGGAGTGTCCATTTGATAATTTTGTCTTACAGTAATCCTGGTATTGCTGTTATGGTGCTGAGGCTATTCAGTCAACCACACTTCTTTGGTGGAATCATGTTAATGGAAAAGGGAGTGGTTGGTCCAGATCATATTGGTTTATGCTGTGCAATAACTCTGCACTTTCTTGTCAGTTAGTTCCTTGTTGAGTAACACTTCTTTGTAACTGCATGATCCTCTGTGACTGCAACATCAACTAGATGTAGCCTGCTCACTTTTTGATTTTTCCTACATTAACATCCATAGTTTGATATTTAGCTATTTATTGGCAAACTGGTTCATTTTTATATCCTCTTTTAAATACATATATACATATTTACATATATACATTTTTAAAACCAAGAATGAATTAAAGTATGTTCCTAAACTTCATGGACTACTTGTGTGTATATACACGCAAGTAAACACAGAGTTTCAGCCAACAAAAGTAATAGTAAGGGCAAATAATAAAAATGGCAATAATAGTTGGGGTGGAGCCCAGTAGTAAAGCATGTAGTTAACATCCCTGAGGTCCTGGATTCAATCCCCAGCACCAAGAAAAAAAAATAGCAGTAATATTTTTGAGCATTTTCTACTGTGCTAAAACTTCTGTATACATATTATTCCATATTCCAATAGTGTAAAAGAATCAGCTTTATATTCCCATTTTGAGAAAGTGAGACCGAAAATAAAGCCACATGACAAGCTTTCCTAGTTCTAAGTAGCAGGTCTAGGATTTGAACCCAGCTTCCTCTGATTCTGAATCCCAGGCTCTTGACTTGTCTATCTTCACCTTAGAGCATGCACTCTATGGAAAGTTTGCCGTGCACTGTGAATAGAGGATGAATAAAATACCGTTGTCTGCATCCAGCTCCATTTAACATTTGAATGAGCACTATAAAAGCTATTCTTGAGGGGCATACATGAATGAAATTAAGGGTTACTATAATTTTTTGTAGTAATAATAAATTTTACAATTTGAGGTATTATGGTTTGGATATTAGGTGTCCCCAAAAGCTCATGTGTGAGACAAGGCATGAGAGTTTAGAGGTAAAATGATTGGGTAAAGAGAGCCTTAAACCAATCAGTGAATTAATCCCCTGATAGGGATTAACCAAGTGGTAACAAGGCAGGTGAGATGTGGCTGGAGAAGGTGGGTCCCTAAGGACATGCCTTTGGGGTATATAGTTTGTCCTTGTTGAGTGGAGCTCTCTCTCTTTCTCTCTGCTTCTTGATCATGTCCTGAGCCACTTTCCATCATGGTGTTCTGCCTCACCTTGAGCTCCAAGGAATGGAACTGGCTGCCTTTGGACTGAGACCTCTGAAGCTATGAACCCCCGAATAAACTTTCCCTCTTCTCATTGCCTTTGTCAGATCTTTTGGTCACAGCCAGGAAAAAGCTGACTAAAACAGAGGGGAAAATACCATTTAAATAATAAACGTTGGGCTGGGGATGTGGCTCAAGCGGTAGCGCGCTCACCTGGCATGCGTGCGGCCTGGGTTCGATCCTCAGCACCACATACCAACAAAGATGTTGTGTCCGCCGAAAACTAAAAAATAAATATTAAAAATTCTCTCTCTCTCTCTCTCTCTCTCTCTCTCTCTCTCTCTCTCTCTCCTCTCTCACTCTCTCTTTAAAAAAAATAAAAATAAAAAAAATAAATAATAAACGTGATAACAGACTGCATGGCCTATCTTGACTTCAGCAAGGTATCAAACCATCTTTCATAAAAACTTTGAGGGAGAATTGTAGAAATACAGAATATATGATAATATAATTCAAAGAATTCAGAATGATTAAACTTCCATACCAAAATGTGTTTACAAATGGTCAAAGCCACTGTAGCAGGGTCTTAGAAGTGAGCCATTGTGTGTTCTCTTTGCTCTTGATCTGTCGATGTCTTTTTTTTTTTTTTTTTTGGTACTGGGAATTGAACTCAGTGGCACTCGACCACTGTGCCACCTCCCCAGCCCTATTTTGTATTTTATTTAGACACAGGGTCTCACTGAGTTGCTTAGCACCTTGCTTTTGCTGAGGCTGGCTTTGAACTCACGATCCTCCTGCCTCACCCTCCCGAGCTGCTGGGATTATAGGTGTATGCCACCATGCCTGGCTTGATATCTTTTTTTTTTTTAAAGTATTTTTTAGTTGTTGATAGGCTTTTATTTTATTTTTATGTGGTGCTGAGAATCAAACCTAGTGCCTCACACATGCTAGGCAAGTGCTCTACCACTGAGCTACAATCCCAGCCCTGCTGAGATCTTTTAACAATGCCTTAGGTCATTGATTTGCATATAGTAAATTTGTGACTGCCATGAGATTTTGAGAAATAACTGACACATAGGATTAAAAACTATCAAGGTAATCCTCATTAAGGATAAGGCAAATCTTTGGATTTAGGCTCAAGAAGTCACATCTGCAATAAGTTGGTGTAAAATGAAAAGAAAAGAAGTTGTATGAAAAAACAGTATATTCAATTAACATGATAGTGCTGCTACTGGAGCACATGTGAGCATAGGCTGCAACTATACATGGTGTCTTGTTCCAATCAATGAAGATAAGCTTCAGTGGACATAGCACTGGTTGTACTTTTTAAAACAAATTGCAAAAATTTCAGGTGTCTTACTTTAAATCAGATATTGACCAAGAAGTGAGAAATGAGAGAAGGAGTGTTTATTTAGGACTTAACCTATGTACCAGGCTGTCTGTTTGGTGATTTCACATCTACGTCATTCAAATTTTATAACAACTCTGAAAATCACTTTTGAAGAAGGTTGTAAAACTGAACTGTAGATTAAAAAGCTTTGAGGTGAAGCTGCAATTTGATCTCAGATTAATGTAACTTCCAGGCTCCCTTCATGCCACTATGTCACTCTCCAAAACAATACCACCGCACCAAAGGGAGTGACCTGGGGTGGGGATGAATAGGGACAGCAAAGAGTAGAGAAGTAACTTAACATTTATTAGGCATCTGCCATTTGCTAGATACTTTACATGAATAATTTCATTTAAGACTCAATACGTCTATCATAACCCCCATTTTAATACAGAGAAACTCTGGTTCAAAGAGCTAAATAACTCACCTTGGACCAAATAATAAATAAGCAGTGGACTCAGAATCAACCTACTTATTAGTTTGATTCTGAGTCCACTGTTTGCCATATTTCCCCAACTTCAGATATTATACATGGCATCTGTGTTGACTTTGCTTTAAATGAAAATCTGTACTAGAATTTATTTAATTTTTATTTAAATCTTGCTTTTTGAAACTTAAACTCAATTATTTAACTAGAAAACAGCATACAAAACTATGAATGAGCAACCAGCTATTCCAAACCTGTAAAAGGAAAGCCATCACCCCTTGTCATGAGAAGGAAACCATAAATACCTTATAAATAATGTGGTGCTATTGAATTCCAGCTAGAGGCTTGGAGAAGGTTCTAACCCCAATGTCTCCTCTCTCTGCTAAAAAAAAAAATTAACAAGGTTATAGAGATGTTAAAGACTTTTTAATACCAAACTGAGCCTATCTCCTTGATGTACTTGATGCAGGGAGTATTAAAACATTCAAATGGAAATAATATTATCACTATGTGATTATGTATAATTCAATACTGTTTAATGTAGTATCTGTGAGACAGCTAACATCACCTTCTAAACCATCTAGAGTCATTTCACATTCCACAAGTCATTCATATCCAATGTTTTCTAATGTGCTTTGTGTCATTCTTCCTAATTTCCTTGAAGAATAGTGGGGTGATGAGTCTGGTGGAAAGAAAAGAAGACTCAGGGCAATCACCACCATTTGCAAATCCTGGAGACTGATGTGGGAGAAAGTACTGATTTGTTAATTTTTTTCTTGCTCCAGAAGGTCAAACTAGGACACATTGTGTGACATTTTAAAGGCAACTTTTGTCTCAACATAATATACAAAAGAAACATTAAAACAAACCGAGGAAATGGTCACTGTTCTTTGCCCTGGAAAACGGATAGCAGATTATCATCCAAGAATAAAATAAAATAGATGATTTTATTGATTGGGAGCTTGGAGTCTAATTTCAAATAATTTTAAACTCTAGAATTCTCAAAGATGATATGATGCTTCTAGTAGCTCAAAGATCACTGAACACACTGTGACCAAAAGACCTGACAAGAACAATTTTGGAGGAGGAAATTTATTTGGGGACTCGCAGTTTCAGAGGTCTCAGTTCATAGACAGTTGACATAGTGGCAGAAGAATGTGGTGGAGGAAAGTGGCTCAAGACATTGCACCTAGAAGGAGATAGAGAGTGAAAGCGACTCAACTCCTCCAGTCATATCCAACCTGCCTGCCTGCACTGATGAGGTTAAAACTCTCATAACCCAATTATTTCTCCTCTAAAGTTCACATATGAGCTTTTGGGGGACATCTAATATCTGCACCATAACAATCCTGTAGCTGAGAATCATCCCACAGTAAGGTTTCTCGAAGTTAGCAATACTGACATTGAGGACCGTGTAAGTCTCTGCAGCCGGAGGCTGTCCTCTGCATCATAGGAGTTCAGCAACCTCCTTCTCTGCTACTCATTAGATGCTAGTCACAACTCCCAGCTATTACAACCAAAAATATCTCTGGACATTTCCAAATGTCCCCTGGGGAGCAGAACCACTCATAACTCCTGATGCAGCTACTCTTCTGAGATGGGAATCAATAAGAAGTTCCTTAAAGATTTATATCCCATGCACGTCTTTATCATTGTACTTAATACATCTAGCAAGCATCTATCGATGTCTATAACATGCCAGGTACTGCATTAAGTAAGCCAAAGAACTAGAGGACAGGCCCAGTCCCCACAAAGCCTTGTGATGAGTGTGCCAGGGTTGAGGGGGAAGAGACAAACCTGCATGTTCTCATAGTTGCTTGTGTGCCTGTTGGTTTCCACCATTATCTTAGGAGCTTGCTTATCTATCTATCTATCTATCTATCTATCTATCTATCTATCTATCTATTATTTCTTACATACATCACAATAAAGGAGTGCATTACATTCATATTTTTTTGCATTACAATTCTTAATACACCTTTAAACCACAATTTATCAAATCTCTGTTTGTATATAATGTATGTTGACACCAAATTCACATCTTCATACATGAATTTTGTATAATGATGACCATCTACCTTGCTATTCCTATTCTCCCTCCCTTTTGGGAGCTTCTTAAGGGAGAGAGCTATGTCTTTTTAATCTTTTGATTTCCAGGCCCTAGAAGAATGTCTGAAATACGGAAGATGCTCAACTGATGTTTGCTGACTAAATAAATGAGAGGGTGAGCAATTGGATAAAGTTGGGGAGTGGTAATCTATACAGTCCACTAAGCAACATCACCACCACCAACAAAATCAAACAGATTTGATTAGGGTAGGAGCAAAATTTACATTATTAAGTTTTTATTGCATCTTATGAAACATTAGCTTGTTTTTTTATCTTTCCATGAGTTTCATGATATTGTTTTTATAGTTACTGTCCCTCATCCAAACATATCTAGGAATATCACACACGCGACCTTCTTCTCCTCTTTCTAGCATTTCACTTTCTGGTAACAACTAAAATTGCTTCTTAGAAATGCTTCCCCCTCCAATTAGGGTTAGATTTTTTTTTTTTTTAAAGAGAGAGAGAGAGAGAGAGAGAGAGAATTTTTTAATATCTATTTTTAGTTCTCGGCGGACACAACATCTTTGTTTGTATGTGGTGCTGAGGATCGAACCCGGGCCACACGCATGCCAGGTGAGCACGCTACCGCTTGAGCCACATCCCCAGCCCCAGGGTTAGATTTTTTTTTACAAATATTATTTTTAATACATATTTTTTAGTTGTAGTTGGACACAATACCTTTATTTTATTTATTTTTCTGTGGTGCTGAGGATTAAACCCAGTGCCTTACATGTGCTAGGCGAGTGCTCTATTGCTGAGCCACAACCTCAGCCCCTACAAATATTATTAGTTGCTTTTGCATTTCACATTTAAGAGTCTTCCATAAGTGGTAAATTCCTTCATTTATACGTGTTATTAAAAATCATCCTTACAGAAATATAAAGACAGGAAGAAAATTCATTTATAGTTTTTCAACTAAGTTTGATTTTACATATTCAAATTTACATACTGAAAATTCCTCAGAATTTTTTTTTTCTTTACCAATGTGACTTTGTCATTTAAGTTTAGTTTCAGTTAATCTTTACTTTTCATATGAAATTCATGCCTCTTAAAAGGGACATTAAATGTGTGGCTTCTATAATGACAATATTTGGCTTCCAAACTTGGCACAGTTTCTAGGAATATAAATTCTAGGAATGTGGATTCTAGAAAGACACATGCAACCATTATTAGCAAGGTAATGGTGTTGGTGCAAGTGTTTTCCCACTTTGGAACCATTGTCAGTGCAAACCACTGAGCTGCACATATCTTTCAGTAAAACCAGCTGCACATATCTTTCAGAAAAACCAGTCTTTGACTATAGTCTCAAAATTTGGCACCTGATAGGATTCTTACCATTTTTCTAAGTCTCAATTGTCAAATGTGGCAAGATGGAAACATAGAAATTCTTCTAGTTTAAGGCAGAAAATTTGACAACTAGTTCTCACCAATGTATGAAATCATGTTAGTTGTTTCCCTGCCCTACTTTGGTATTGATCATTCTAAGTCCCAGAATGCTAAGGAGGATTAGTCAACAAATTCGAATTATGTTCCCTAGCTATTTCTCACATTTCTCCAAGTCTTAGCAGATTTGTCCAACTTGAGATAGATTGTGTGGGCTACGTAAAATGTTAGATCTGCTTTTGGTTTGAATTGTATGAAGTCAACAGGATAACACCAGAGAGATCATGTTGACCAGAAGCACTGATTGGTAGTTATTTTAGTCTTTAATTAATGAAGAATAGAATGGTGAAATTTTTCATTTAACCATTTTTTCTTGCATTAGTTTCTATTTTGTATTAGTTGCTTTGATAATGTTTTAAAAACTAAAAGTCTAAGCAGGAGAAATAAGAAAATGCATCACTAGGATAAAGAAAGAGTGAAACCAGTGATATAGTATGTGATCTTTCATCTTGTGACGCAGAAACTCAAAACCTAGGCCTGAAGGGGTAGAAGGACCTTCCCAAGATACAGCCAGTGGTCAAGCTGGAACAGAGGTCCAGGAGTACTGATTCTATTTATTGCTTGTTCCTTTAGAATAAGGTAGGATGATGTGATAATCCATGTTAGAGCACAAAGGTAGACCAAGTAAAACTCCAGGTCATTGGGATTTGTTTTGAGCTTACTATGGTGGAAAAGTGGCATCAGATAGTCTGCTGAAGAGCCACGTGATCACAGGGATCAGCAGTGTGAGTGGGCGAAGGAGACAGCTGCTCACACGGTACTTAAAGCCTTTCAGCCAGGAAAAAAATTCTCTCTGCACCTGGGTGGCATAAAACCTCATGCAAGTCGTGACTCAATCCTCTCGTCTTGAAGTTTTCCTTTCTTCATTCAAATTTGGGTAAAATGTATGCATCTCTACACATTTAATTGCTTTAAAGCAGAGGTGGCTTTTATCTAGCTTGATTTTTCCTTCCACAAACTTCTAGGTTGTCTATTATCTTTTGTGTTTTCTGACTTTGAACTTTTCTAAAAAAAATCACAAGGTGCTAATGGTGATGATGTATCTGGGTAGTGAGCTATTAGGTATTTTTTTTTTTATTGCTCAAATCTTAAGGAAAAAAATGTCATTTTTGCAAAAGTAACAGAGTAGCTATGTCAAGAGACTTTTTAAAAACAAGAAATGCTGAACACGTAGTATATGTCTACATTGTTATCAATATGTGTCTCTTCAGTGTTAGTCTTAAGTGCATGCTCTTATATTTATATGATTAAAATTTTGATATGTAATATTTATGATAATGTGCCATTCATCATTTCATGTTAGGGAACTGTGATGGTATTACTAAAAAGCTATTGATTCCTACTCCTAGCACTGTCAGAAAAAAAGATAAGTGTAAGTTCCACACAGGCAAGACAGTGTCTGCCTGTAGTTGCATTCACAGTGCTTAGCATAGTGCCTAATATAATATTGAGGCTTCCAAAATATTTAGTTGAATAAACAAACATATGAAGAAAATATAGGGACTGCATAGTATTCTCATAAAAATTGAGAAGATGAGGATTAGAGCCATCTCTTTAATGCCAGTAAATACATAAGTGAGATAAAGACATATCTACTGCTATAAAGATAAAATAATGGGAAGTAGGGGCAGGCAAGGGTGTTTTTTTGATGGAAAGGCAAACCTGTTTTCTCACTTAAGAACTGAAAATCAAGACCATTATGATTTGCTACCCATCAAAGCTTCCCACTCAGAAGAACACAGTTTTAAAAGGAATGCATTTATCCCATCTCAAAATTTTAGTGTCTCTTTTTTCCCCCCTAAAGCATAACGAGCTTGTCAGAGTTTCCATGGTGAACACAGGGCACCATGGAAACTGATAGATTTAGCTACACTAAAAGAATAAATAAAATAGGCAGGCATTTATTTCACTGTGCAATGACAACTTCTCTCCTAGACAGGGGAGGAAAAGTGGTTTCTCATTTAACCTGCTTGCCCCTCACTCTCTGTGCCTCATGAAAACATGAATCATTCTCACTGGATCACTCTACTGACCTATACTGATTGGATTCCTGTTCTCCTCAAGGTCCATTATTACCACTTCGGTGTTACTTCGGACTAGATCTGTGCGTCACCAGCAAACTGCTGGGAAACCATATACATTGTGGAAGTTGTAGATGACTACAATCCATACCACAGCGGCCAAGTGGTTCCTGGCAGAAGGGAATATACAAGTCTTCACAGTCTATCCCAATGAGACAGTGTGTGAGGACAATGAGAGTCAAGACCCAGATCCATCCTATCTTAAATGGATAAGCAAGTTAACCTCCCTGAACCTCGGTTTCCTCATCTATGAAATGGCTATAATATATCCTTTTCCTACTTCATAGTGTTGTTCTGAGACTCAAATTAGGACAGTAGAAGACAGATCCTTTTAAATAGTCAAGTTCTACCTAGCAGGAGAGATTGACTAGCTGCAGGGATAATAATTACATTGACAAGATGACCCGAATATCAAAGCCGATCTTAATGTGGTATAGTCCTCCGCCTCAGGCATTTAGAGGTTTAGCACACACTGGTCCTACCCAGTTGTTAGGGAGTTTGAGGGCCACTTGGTTCCACCTGGAGTAGGGAGAGTTGTGATCTTGAGAAAGGAAGCATTTCTACTTTCCTTTGTTTGAAAATTCTCATTATAAAATGTTGGAAGAACACATAAATGAAATAGAACTCTTTCTTGAGTTCACACCAAAGAGTTGCTCACCATTAGCATGTACCCACCATGTAGTCTGTTGAGTTTTTATCACTTAAATAAATAGGCAAGAAAGCCATCTTTTGAAATTTAGCATTCAAAGTCTATGTAGTGCCTCATATAGACCAGAACCCTTATACAATCTTCTGGGGGAGAGTAAAGGAGCAATTACAACACCCTGCAGGACCTCAAAGGAGGAAGACAACATCTGGGGTGAAGCAGAGGTGTCAAGGTTTCCTGGATGAGGGTGGGACAGGTAGGCAATACCTGAGGCATTTAGGAGTCGGGGGTGTATGGGAAAAAGAGGCAGGCTTGGGTGGTCAAGGGAAGAGGGAAGAGCATGAGCAAAGCAGATCCATGTCACTGGGAGAGCAGGGGAGCTGGGTCTGTGGAAGCTCAAGATGCTACCTTAGGAATGTCCCCTGCGAAGGACTTATTTTTGTTTGTTTGTTTGTTTTGTTTTGTTTTTTGGTACTGGGGATTGAATCCAGGAGTGCTTTACCATTGATCTATATCCCCAGCCCTTTACATTTTTTATCTTGAGACAGAGTCTCTATAAATTGCTGTAGGTATTGCTAAGGCCCCCAGTCTGGTCTTGAGCTTAGCATTTTCCTGCCTCAGCCTTCAGAGGAATCACGTCACTGGGATTTTAGGTGTGTGCCACCTTGCCCAGCTTTGGGCTGTGTTTTGAAAATGAATGTGAAAACTTTGTGCTCCCTTCTTTCTCCAAACCTCAGGATCCCAGAGAACCTTTCCCTGGGGATATCAGGATGGAGTCACATTGCAGGAGGATCAGTAATTTAAGAGTCACTAAGTCTGAGGGTAGAGAACCAGTGACAGTAGTGTGGGGAAATCCAGTCTTCTGACCTGTGACTGAGTAGGGCTAATCGGAAGCATGGTGCCTGTGCTTCTAGATCCTGAGCCCAGGTACCTACAACTTGATTAGTAATGAAAGTGGAACTCTGTATTTCTCAAAAGAGCTAATGCTTAACTCTTTTTCCTAGGAATGTTACTGCCATGTCACATGGAGGCCCGTGGTCACTCTTTCTGTTTAAGAAGATTAACTTCACTTAAATTTGCATAATGATTATTCATTTCATAAGCCACTTTATAAGAGCATTAGTGGACATCAACACAAAATTCACGAGCAATTCCCTTACCTCAATCAAATGGTTTCCATTGTTGATGGACGTTATCCATTTAATATGCTTACGGCTTTTCATGATTTTAATTATAGCACAAATACCATTTTATAAATTTTTTTAAGAGAGAGAGAGAATTTTTTAATATTTATTTTTTAGTTTTCGGTGGATACAACATCTTTATTTTATTTTTATGTGGTGCTGAGGATCGAACCCAGCACCCCGCGCATGCCAGGTGAGCACGCTACCGCTTGAGCCACATCCCCAGCCCCACACAAATACCATTTTAAAAGCTTAACATTATAGTACATATATTTCCCACGTGGCTACATGTTTACCTTATTGTTTTTAATAACTGTATAATGTACTGTGTGGTTTTCTTTCTTTTTTTCCTTTCCTTTCTTTTCTTCTTTTTTGAGATGGTGTCTTGCCTATCTTGAATTCCTTCAGCCAGACTTGAACCTTGAACTTTTGAGCTCAATGTAATTTCCTGTGGTAGCATCCCAAGAAGCTGAGACTGTAGGCATGCATCACTGTGCCTGGTCACAATGTATACTGTATCCTCATTAGTGCATTGTTGGTGAGACTGCCGATAAACAAGTACAACCATTCTGGAAAAGTAGTATGGGGCTTCCTCAACAAACTAGGAATGGAATCACCATATAACTCAGCTATCTCATTTTCTGCTATTTATACAAAATCACAAAAATCAGCATACTATAGTGATATAACCACCTCAATGTTTATTAGCAGCACAATTCATAATAGCCAAATCATAGAATCGACCCAGATGCCCATCAACAGATGAATGGATTAAGAACTAGTGGTATATATATACACAATGGGGTTGTACTCAGCCATAAAGAAGAATGAAATTATGACACTTTCTGATAAATGGTTGAAAATGGAGAAGTTTGTGCTAAATGAAATAAGCCAGTCTCAGAAAAATCAAGGATTAAATGTTTTCTTTCATATGTGGAAACTAAAGTAAAAGGAAAAAAAGAGAGGAAGATTGGATATCATAAAGACAGGGAAGATCAGTAGAGTAGAAGAAGGAGATTGAGAGGGAGAAAGAATAGGAAAGGGGAGAAAATATGGATTGAATTTTGAAAAGTTATGCTATGTGCATATATAAATATATCACAGTGAATTTTACTTCTATGTATAAATAGGAAGTATAATAAAAAATAAATAAATATATGGGTTAAAGAGAGATCAACAGAGTAGAGGAAAGAGAATGGGGGGGGCAGAGAGGGGAAGAAAAAAGTGGTAAAATGTGAACTGAAATTGGATTCTTTGCCTGTATGATTTTGTTGGTATGAACTCAACTACTATGTATAACTATAATGCCCTAATAAAAATATTCTAATTCACAAAACTAGCCTCATTTGGGCTGCTTTCATTAAAAAATTATTAGTTGTGTCTATTTTAGGGAACTAATACATATGTTGGAAACATTTAATTAAACCTTCTTTACAGCCAAAGGCAGACATTTCTTGCTTCTTCTTGAGGTTGATGTGTAGACAAGCTGAGGTCAAGGGAATGTTTCAGTGTGATGGCTATTGGGACTGCAAGGAGGAACTGTGGTCTACAGAATCAAGGAGAAGGGGCTGAAGTCTCCAAGAGGAGTACAAGTACAATGACATCAACTTCAGGAATTTCTAATTCTGAATCCTTGATAGGGTGACCAACCTTAGTTGGGTGTCTGAAACTGAGGAATTTCTGGATCTTGACACTTTAGGATTGAAATCAGGAAAGTCCCCTACAAAACAAAATGATGTCATCCCTCGAAACCCTAGCACTAATAAGGAGAAGCAACCTAAAAGGGAATGAATCATTTATAGAGACCAGTCCTGTGTTATAAAAGCAGCAATTCAGAGAATGCCTGTGCAGGTACTGCAAGGAAGACCTCACCCTTTATGTAGAAGTCAAAATAGATGTCCATCCAGATTACTCCGCTGCTCTGGGAAAACCCATTCATCCATTTATTCAACAAACAAGTACAGAACAGCAGGCATTGTTCCAGGCACAAGACACTTCTGCTGCTCTTCCAGTCCTTCTATTGCTAGTGTGTGGGTGGGACAAGGATAAATGAAAAAAACATGAAATAAATGAGAATGGATATGATTGATGCTGTGGCAGGAAAAAAGAAAACATGGACTAATGGAATAGAAACTGCAGGGGGTGGGGTGGGCTACTGGTTGGTCAGGGAAGGTTACTCCAAAGAAACCCGAGGCAAACCAGTGAGAGAAGAGTGGCTACGTCAAGATTCACTGGAAGCATTAGGAGCAGAGGAAGGGAACAGGGTGTTCTAAGGCCTTGAGGGAAACCAGGTAGTCCTTTCTAAAGAACTGAACGAAGGGCTGACCTAGAGGCTTCCCAATATCCTGATCCAAGAGCCATGTTTACAAAGAAGAAGATAAGGACACGGAGGCCTACTTGTTTTGTGGCAGTCCCTTGATTGCTATTCCAGCACCCTAGGCAGCTGCCATTCCCTATTTGACAGGGAGAACTTAATTTTCTCCCCTGGTATACAACTGAAAGTAAATCAAAGACAGTCATTTATTCAGACGTGATGTTGGGGTTGTTTGTGGACAATCACAAGGACCAAAACATTGACCTTAAGGCAAAGAGAGGAACTTTGAGATCCCCATGGACTCCCGTGGTGGAGCCCCGTGTGAGATTCTAAGATGTGCTTCCATAAACTCAAGGGAGGACAAATACCTATTCTGAGTCCCGTAGAAATTGAAAATGAAACTGATCATGAGGTAGACTTCCCCAACCGACCTTTCACCTGTCCGGAACTTGAGAAATAAATGGCCCTAAGAGAGAAAGGGGCAGAGAAGACTGGCAGATAGAAGTGTAGGCATGGCAATTAAAGAAAGGTAGAGAAGGTTGATTCTGATAACTCAAAGAGTTAACACATCCAAAACTAACGCAGGGGTGGGGAGAAAACCACACCCCACGGGAGTGCGGAGCCAACTCGCGGGAGAAAAATCCTATTGGCATTGAGGAGGCAGGGAGCCAGCCCCTGGGCGCGGCCTGCAGGGGGCAGGCGATCGCCCGGGGAAGCGGGGGCAGGACGAGGCCGGAGCAGGTGCCCGCTCCGCAGCTGCAGGCAGCCGCAGGGAGCCCCAGCTGTGCCTCTGCCGGTGTGCCCTGCTTAGCCCGCGGTCCCCGCGCTGTGTCCCGCCGCTGACATGTGTGCCGCCCGGATGCCTCCCCTGGCGCACATCTTCCGAGGGACTTTCGTCCACTCCACCTGGACCTGCCCCATGGAAGTGCTTCGGGATCACCTCCTCGGTGTGAGCGACAGCGGCAAAGTGAGTGGGCACCGGGTCTGGCCACCCGGACGCGCCGGCTGACAGGTGGAGGGAAGCTGGCGCGATGCGCTGCGGACGGAGTCCCGGGTTCGCTCCGCGCGGCTCCGGAGTTGAACTTGAGCGTTTGGCTCTCGCGAACGCCAAGCGAACCCTGACACTCGGTTCACCGGCTGGCTAGGGAGTGTCGAGTTTCCGGAAGCCAGGAGCAGTGGGGTAATCACACCCCTTCTGGTTCGACAGCCGTCCAGGTGGCACTAGAAAGAGAGGAGAGCCATTCCCCGACCCACAAACCTTAATAAGAGATCAGCAATAAACCATAACATTGCTTCATTCATCTTATATCTCTGGAGCCTGGCACAGTACCGGGCACAGGGTAGGCGCGTCATGAATTTGGTTTGAATTTATTGTGAAAGAATTAACAGGTCATTTGATCGCTGTTGATTTGCCCGTTGAGTACATAGAAGAAGCAAAAGAACTGATTTCATTCACCGAATCCTTGGCTCAACGCAGAGAATGTATTAATGATACAGGTTAGACAACTTGTAATACTAGAAAGGATAGTCGAAGAGAGATTATCCATCTCCCTGTATCCGCCCCCCCATACACACACACACACACACACACACACACACACACACAACCATTTGCATTAAAGCAAGCAGTTCCATTTTAAGGTTCAAAATGTCTTCTATGAGTGTACCTTCTACACTTCTTTTTCCCAAAATCAGAATTTCTACAAATGACATTGGTAACTTAATGTCTAATATTTTCCGTTCTGTACACACAGATGATGACTGCGTTAGTAATGGACTGGTCAGTTTAAGTAAAGTCATTCCATTTAAGGGAGAAAAGAGAAAATAAATCCAGGGGTGATATATTTTTGAGCTATTTTCCAACTACTAGTTTGGTTAGCAAAAGTACACATATTTGTGATTTGTCAGATTCAAGATACTACTCTCAACTAAAGATGTTACTGAATCAGTGACTCTTCTTACATTTGGGGAGAGGGCTAAACCCTATCTTCTTATAGTGCTTTAAAAATTATCTGTGCATAACTCAGAAGCTGTTGAGCTTCTGAGGTGATACAACTCTTAGAGTTCACTCAAATGCAGAGATTGCAGTGAACCCTGAGATTGGTGCATCCTTGCATGGGGACATGACCCTCAAGTTACGGGAAACTCATGTTGGGGCAAGTCCTGGGAAGCCCAGGTATAGAGACTACTGAACTATGAAAGAATGGAGATGTTGGTCTAATCACAAGGAGCTGTTCAACTCTTAGATTCCCTTTTAAAAATGAATTTCCTATATCCAGAATTCTAACTGGTAGAATAGCAGACAAGAGAGTGGGTTGGGGGACTGACTTTAACACTGGAGAGGAGTAAAAAAGGAAGTAAATTACCTTAAAAATTACCTTTCCTAGGGGTTATACAGAAAAAGAATTAAAGAGTGTCCTGAACACACAATTAGTGGTTGAGTCAGGGAGTCTATTCCTAACTAAGAAGCATATTTGGGATTGTAAATTTAGAAAACAGGCCATTCCCTCACAAGATATAACTAACTAGGAATTGACTACAAAGGTGAGTTAATTCAAGGGGTTTAGCTTTCCCAATGAAACTCCCTAATCAGTGAACTGGTAACTGTTCTTTCTATCTTCAGTGCAAGGCAGTTTATTCCTGTGTTTAATACAGGGCATGCTATATATATTTCAAATCTTGATTTCCCTCATGTTGAAATAGGAAATGCCTCACCTTTGGGATTGCTGAGATAATTGTCCATTTCTTATTTAAAACGTTTTACAGTTGAAAAAAGAAAATAGTGTCCCCTTGAAACAACAAATATGTGAAATAATCATGATCTTTAAGTTTTATTGGGTTTCCTAATGCTGTTCTTGGGATGAATCTTCAGATGAATCAGGAGCATCAGAGTTGCCTGTGAAAATGCTGATACCTGAGCACCAGTGGCAGAGAACTGAATTTCACAGGCCTGGAGTGGGACATAGGAAGTGGAATTTTAATAAGAATCCTGAAGGATTTGGACACAGGGAGTGGGTGGATGACATTCTGAGTAACTGTAGTATTTTGGTTGTGTGGTGGGACCACTTTAGTGAGATGTGGGGAGCTCAGTTTTGTTTCAAAGCCAGGTCTGAGATAACATCTCAAAGAGAAGGGACACAACTTCCTATGTCCTCCTTCTCTCTTGTATGCCTCGTCCCTCACTCCATATAACTTCATGTAGGCTCAGAGAATGGTACTATGTTTAACTCAATAATTAAAGCTTATATTCAATTAACTTAATTAAAATTATTCTTTAGCCAACATTTTGGTTTTGGGCATTTTGAATTCAGAGTTAATTTTTCTACTTGAACATCATGTAGCTTTTTAAAATAAGACTCTAAAAAGTATAATTAATTTGAAAATGTTTAATTAATCTTGAGACACAGTGTGCTCAAATATTACTGAGTTACCTAATTCTATCATATACAACAGGGTCAGGTTGACTTTTAAGATACATTAAGATGCTCTGGGACTTTTAATGCACACTTAGGCAGAAGCAAAAGTGAGGAAGAAAATCATTTTGGAGGCAGTGCCTTGGGGTAGCTGTAGTAAATCCTAAGGAGAAACAGAGACCTGAGTTTTGGTTAAAAGTCTACACTAGTTTTCCTGCTCTTAAGACCATGGGTGAAACACCTAACCTTTCTTGAGCCAATTTTATCATTTGTAGAATTTGATTTCCTTTTGCTAAATATTAAATGAGTGATGAATAAAAATACCTGGCACTTAGTGGATATTTGACATGTAACATGTTCATTCCATCCTCATTCTTTCCTTTGCCCTTAGCAAATTCTTAAGCTCTTGCTCACTGCAGCATTTTTTCATGTTTCCACTTGGTGGCACCCATGCAGGCCAAGCAGCAGAGAAGGAAACCAGGGCCTGGGAGGAATAGTGTGGGACAGCGAGGCAATAGCTGTGCATCCTCTTGGTCATGTCATTCATCTACTGGGATGCAAAGATGCACCTGGGAAGAAAGATCCGAGGAGCTGTTAGTCAGCTTTTCACCGATGCAAGCAAATTACCTGACAAGAGTAACTGAGAGGAGGAAAAGTTTGTTTTGGCTCAGGGTTTCAGAGGTTTAGTACGTGGTGGGCCAAGTCCATTGCTTTGGTCCCAAAGTGAGGCAGAACATTAGGGTGCAAGGGCATGGTGGAGAAGCAATGCTCCCTGTATGGCAGCCAGGAAGCAGCCAGGGTGGGGGAAGGGGCCACAGGGAAGATGAACCCTTTCGGGGCACTTCCCCAGTGACCCACCTAGCCATGTCCCACTTGCCCATAGTTCCCACTCAGTCCATTTAAAGTAGGATGGACTGATTAGGTCACAACTCTCATAATTCAATCATTTCACTTTTGAATATTTCTGCATTAACACAGGAGCTTTTGAGGGACATCTCATATCCAAACCATAACAGAAGTATTTATTGCACATTATTTTCCATACTTCTTAGTCGGCACAGTGTGATTATTTCCTATTAGAAAGCTGAGATTTGAGAATTCACGCATATAGAGATTGGGGTGGAATAGTCAGCTTTTGAAATATAGCCCAAGGGCCATGTTCTTTTTATGATAGCAGGCTGCTTCCTCGAGGCACGATGTGTGCCTTTAAAGAACTTACCCTTTATTAAAAGAGCCAAGATTTGTTGGTATAACAAAAGTGGGCTGATTCCTGAGCCAAACAGGGGCTCCTCACTGGAGATAAATTGATGAACAAAGTGTCTTGGTGGTGTTGGTAATCTAGTGGTACATTAACAAAATCTGCTATGACCTATCTGAACTTGACCTAGTCTGGGGGTGGAGGTAAGGCTTTCTCCAGTATCAAATGACATTTAAATTGTATTCTGAAGAATAAGTAGAAGTTAACTAGGTAAGGCAGATAGGATTCAAAGTAGAAAAGAACCTTCTAGGGCAGAGACAATAGATTATGCAAAGGTCCTGGGTAGACAGGAAAGAAAGGTCAAAGTGGTTAGAGTCTAAAAGTTCAAGAAAAGGATAACGTAAGGTAAGGCAGGACGGTTTGACTGGGTGATATCATGGAGGGCACGTGGAGTGGGGGAGGGATTGAACTGTGATTATAGTTTGCAGTTTGTACAGTTCACTTTAACTTCAGGATAAAGAATGCATTGGAAGGGAGTTGAGTGCAGGCAAGGAGGTCACATTGGAGCATGTTGCAGTAAGGAGTTCAGGTGAAATGGAATGTAGTTTAGATGAGGGAGTTTAGATGAGGGAGGCAGTGTGGCCTGCCAATTTATGAAACCCTAAGAATACCTTTATCACTTACTACTGTTGCAAATTTGTTGCTTAGCATTTCTATTTCCAAGTTTCCATACACTCACTCACACACACACACACACAACACAATTTATTTAATATACATCATGGGGTTGTTGAAAGGATTAATGTATTTATAAGTGTAAAATATATAGAATAATGCCAAGCATGTAAAACATGTTTAGTAATCATCAGCAATTATTGTCAGCAATGGAGATGGAAAGAGGTGGAAAGACTTGGTGGCTCTTTAGATCAAGTCAGCTGGATTTGATAACTTGTGTATATAGGGTTAGAAGGCAAGAGCATCAAGAGAAATGTATGTCAATGTATGTAAAGAACATAAACCAGGTGTATATCACTGTGTGTAAGCAGTACAGAGGGGCACAAAACCAGTGATAGGAAAGGCTTCTTGAAGGAAGCAGTCATTGAACTGAACCTTAAAGAAAAGACAGGATTTGAACATGTAGGACAGAATTAAAAGGCTCTGGCAAAGGCAATGGGCTGATGTTTGTCAATTCTAATGCTGTTGGGAAATTTGCTTCCATAAAAAGATGCTTTTCATGCCCAAGTATCACAGGATAACTCTGAGAAGTCTGATTTTCTAGAAAGCTGATTTCTTTGTTCAGAATATTCATAGCAGACACAGCTGGCTACCCACTCAATAGCTATAACCTTTTCTTTCTTACCACATCCTGAAGTTGATCGGCCTGTGATCTACTTGGCACGGGCTACCTCCGAGTGTGAGCCAGCCATGGTAATGTACTCCCACTTATCACTTACCATACTTGTTTTCAGCAGTCTCAGAAGAGACAGCTTAGCCCACCTCCCTCTCCAGGACCAGGATATTCTGAGTTCCTGAGCTTGGCAGGAAGGTGGATCTTTGCCTTTCCAAGCAGGAGGAAAGGATGACACAGAACCATTAGGATTTGTGATTCAGACTGACAGATCTCCTGGCTAAGCAAGATGGTGGAGCTGCCTTCCTTGGTAACTAAGCGTGGTTGGTGATTGGCATTCTGGCACACAAAAAATCAGTTAAGAAGCTTCTGGGATGTGGGAAGAGAGCCCCTCTTCCTTTCTTTGGATGCTCTCACTTAAAGACGGGATATCTGGGGTTGCTGCTGCCACCATTTGGGACCATGAGGAAAAGGTTAAGAAGATCCCAACCTAATCTCTGACATCTCTGAACTGTTGAGATCATGAAGTGTCTTTATTGTCTAAACTGCTGTTAGCTGGGTACTCTGTTCATTGCAGCCTGGCATACACATGTTATTACACTGCTTTTCTTTTTTTTTTTTTTAATTATTTTATTGTTGGTTGTTCATAACATTACATAGTTCTTAACATACCATATTTCACAGATTGATTCAAGTGGGTTATGAACTCCCATTTTTACCCCGTATACAGATTGCTGTGTCACATCAGTTACATTTCCATTGCTTTACAAATTGCCTTTCTAGTGACTGATGTATTCTGCTGTCTATCCCATTCTCCACTGTCCCCTCACCCCTCCCCTCCCCTCCCCTCCCCTACTCTCTCTCCATCCCCTCTACTATAAATCGTTTCTTCCACTTATATAATTTTCCTCCTACTCCTCCTTTCCTCTTTTTTTTTTTTTTTTTTTTTTAAAGAGAGAGTGAGAGAGAGGAGAGAGAGAGAGAGAGAATTTTTAATATTTATTTTTTAGTTCTCGGCGGACACAACATCTTTGTTTGTATGTGGTGCTGAGGATCGAACCCGGGCCGCACGCATGCCAGGCGAGCGCGCTACCGCTTGAGCCACATCCCCAGCCCCTCCTCCTTTCCTCTTATATGTAATTGTGTATAACCCTGAGGCTCACCTTCCAGTTCCATGCAATTTCCCTTAACTCTCACTTTCCCTCCCGCCTATCATCCCTGTTTAATGTTAATCTTCCTCAAGCTCTTCGTCTCTACCCTGTCCTTGGTTACTCCCCTTATATCAAAGAAGACATTTGACATTTGTTGTTACACTGCTTTTCAAAGAATCATATTTTTCAAAGAACTGATAGTTGCCTTCTGCTTTCCCTCTTTTTATCTTCTCTTTGTCGGCCCAAAATATCACTGTCTTTTTAGGCACCCATATTAGTCAAGTCCAGTCAATTTTCCTTTGGGACATCTGTGCATAGTCATTCCCATTGCCCCAGCTCAACCCTTTGTTGTCTCCTAGATAAAATATTACAGGAACCCCCTGTTTTCTCACCTCTATTTCAATGTTTCCTCCACATTACTGACAGTTATTTTCATGAGTAGTATCATACATCTCCTCTTCTGTAGCCATCGGTGGCTCGTTCACTAGTGCCCCAAGGTCCAAATGTCCTTGGAAGTTTCTAGACCTGACATTATTTGGACCTAATCTGTTTTTTCAATCCTTCCTCCTACTTCATCTCCCTACCTGGAAAATGGGAATAAATTTACTATGGCTGGCTCACACCACAATGTACCCATGAACCAAGAGATGATCTGTGAAAAAGTTTCAGTTTCCCAGCACATCATGCTCTTTTGTGTCTCCATGTTGTTTGTGTCAGTCTCTCAGCTTGGGATAGACCTCCTTTTACAACCCATTTTCCATTGTTTATCAAATGTTAAGGCGCAGCTCCACTGTCCCTTTCTTCCAGACCTTCTCTAGCCATCATTCCCTGATTGGAATAAATTTCCCCTTCCTCTGTCCTCTCATAAATATTTCTTTTTGTACAAAGATTGAACTCAGGAGCTCTTAACCACTGAGCCAATTCCCAGCCCATTTTTACTTTTAATTTTGAGACAGAGTCTTGCTAAGTTGCTTAGGGTCTTGCTAAGTTACTGTGGCTGGCCTTGAACTTGTGATCTTCCTGCCTCAGCCTCCCAAGATGCTGGGATTACAGGCATGTGCCATGGTGTTTGGCTCCCATAAAATTTTGCATGTATTTCAAATTAATATTTTTCTAGTGGTTAAGAACATGGCTTCTGGACTCAGACTCTGTGAATTTCCAATTTCAACTCTACTGCTTATTTGGAGAAATTCCTAATGTATCAGAGTCTCCACACCCAACGGTTGGTGTGTTGAAGTTGAATCCTCACTGTGAGGTATTAAGAGGGTAGACACTTAATCTGATCACTGCATTTAGAGATGAAGCCTTTGGAGGGGATTAGGATTAGATATGGTCATCTAGATGGAGCCCCATGATTAAATACTTGTGGTTTTAGAAGAAGAGGGAGAGAGAGCAGAACACACACACACACACACACACACACACACACACACACACCCCACCCTGTCTCACCATTCAGGGCCATGTGCTGTCTCAGGACTGTGCCAATAAGAATGTGACCCTTGGCCTTGGGCCAGAGCCATAAGCCAAAGTAAGCCTCTTTATAATTTACCTAGTCTGTGGTCCTGCATTATTAGCAACAGAGAATGGATCAAGAGAGAAGGTTTACTGCCTCTGAGCTACTTGTCTGTAATTTTACTTGTGCTCAAGTCATTAGGAATCAACTTAAGTATCATCTCCAAAATCTTTTTGTTATTTCTGTATTCTACAGTGATCTTTCCCTATTTTTTACATCTCTCTCATTGTCTTTCTTACAGAGTACTTATTCACATTCATTGACCAGGCCTTATTTGTGTCTATTTTTACTCAAATTAATTATAAAATTTCCTATTCACATGACTTGAAAAAAATGTAGAGAATATCTAATATTTCCTAACAGACATAAGATCTTGCAAATAGCATAGGTGCTCAGCAAATATTTATTAAATGGATGAACACTGAAAAAATTACAGCAACTGTTGCACAATTTGTCTTAATCTTTGCTAGTAATAGTTCCAAAATGTATTTGTGTGTACCTTAGAAAATACAATATTGCATGTAACTTAATCTCCTCTCAAGAATGATTTTTATTGCACAAAATATAGATGTTCACAGTTGTTCTTTTTTATTTTTATTTTTTTTTAGTTTTTAATAGACTTTTATTTTATTTATTTATATGGTGGTACTGAGAATTGAAACTGGTGCCTCACACATGCCAGGCAAGTGTGCTACCACTGAGCACCAGCCCCAGCCCCAGTCCCAGCCCTACAGTTGTTCTTTTGATTAAATTCATTCTGGTTTGAAAATGATGTTACTTTTGAAGGTTTTAGTGACAAAACACAGAAATTGGATATTACTTTCTTGCATTCTACTACCTATAAATATTGATAGTGTGCTTTTAAACATTTATTCTAATACTGACTACCTGGGATGTCTGGCCATGGCCTCACTTACAAGCAGCATGTGCCAGCTGCAGTGAAATATGGATTTACCATTTAAAGCCAATCGCTCAGGGTAAAGGGTTGTACATGAGAATTAACTCTATGAGTGACTACAATGACAAGAAACACAAGGCTCAGAGAAATAAAATGGCTTTCCCAAAGAGATACAGCAAAGAAGGAATAGAGTTGGGATTTGGATCCAGATCTATTTCCTCTTTAGCCATTATTATCTCTCTGGATCTGATTTAAAGACCCTGGTACCATTTCATCCAAGTAAAGCGTTTAACTTTCTTTCTCAGTCTTGTCTCCTTTGTTTTGTGCTTCTGAGTTCCAGACAGAAAATCCATTCTTCATTCTGTGGCTGTGTCCAAGATCTACTTCTCTGTCCCATTATTCACCCCCTGGTTTCTTCCCAGTTGAAACTGTCCTCCCTGTCTCGGTCTTTTCCTTCAGTGCTGTTTTTTTTTTTTTTCCTTTCTCTTGTCAGTGAAGCTGTTTTTATATCTTGGTTCCCAGCACTCATCAAACTTAAGCAAGTCTGGATGTTTCTCCAAGTCCACAGCCTTCTAGCAACCCCAGACATCCCCCAAACAATGCAAAAAATGGTTACTGTGATATAATCTAATCAATGTGCATGAATCTGAATTTATAAAACTAATTTTCACAGAAAAATTAGTCAGAAGTGTTTTAATAGATGAATTGAGAGATTCAAAAGGGGCCTCAGATTCTTCTTATCCTGTTTTTTTTCTTTTTAACCATTTATCTATTGCTCTTTACTCTTTTCCTACACCCATCTCTAACTCTGTCCCCATAAATGTTCCAGTGTCTGCATATGGATTTGTTTTTCATGGAGGGGATAAATAACTTTCATTAAATCTTGAAAGGATAAGAGACAAAATTTTCTAGACTATCCAATCTTGAGTCCCAGGTAGAACTGTCTCACCTATACAACATCTCTGTTTGGCTTTAAGTGATTAATACACTAGAAATGTATCGATCTCTCCAATCAGGTGCTAATAATGTCACTCCCTCCCAAGGAGAACAAATCTGAGCTCCACTCACTACGATTATTGGAATGCTCAGTGATACTTGTTTTGGGACCTTTCCTTTTTTTCCTTCCACCGTGCAAGGATTCCTGGAGAGTTTGTAATCTAAGCCTTCATTCATTCACAGATACTGATCAAGTCTTTTCTAGGTCCCAGCTGCTGTTCTTATTCTGAGGCTGCAGCTGTGACCAAGATGAAGCAGCCATCGACATGGAGTTTTATTTCAGGGCTCTTCCAGATGTCTGGTTCTTAAATAAGGGCAACGCCTTACCTCCAAATCCATGGTCACTGCTACCCTTGTTCTTTGTGGCAATCTGATGCTGCACTTGGGTGATGACCCAAACCATCTGTTGGCCAGTACAACCCTGTCCTGTCCAGACTGGAAAGGGCCTTCCCCAGGGTCAGCTAAGGGGCACTCCACACCCTGTGCTTAGCTTGTTCTAAAACAACTTACATGAACTTCTGTGGTCACACTGGTCTTTATATTTGGCTCCTTTTAGGGAGAAGATCAATGTTCTATTTATTTTTCATACCTTTATTTATTTATGTATTGGTACCAGGGATTGAACTCAGGGGCACTCAACCACTCAGCCACATCCTCAGTCAAATTTTTATTAGAGACAGGGTCTCACTGAGTTGCTTAGTGCCTTGCTATTGCTGAGGCTGGCTTTGGACTCATGATCCTCCTGTGTCAGCCTCCCAAACTGCTGGGATTTCAGGCATGCACCACTGCGCCTGGCTCGGTGTTCCATTCTTTTCTGGTGTGTCTAAGATACTTAAAAAAAAAAGTCCAAGATGAATTCTTAGTTGATTTCTTAACTATAATGGTAAATTTTAAAAGAGTTCCACAGTACATTTAAAATATGACTTAAAAAAGTTTGATCAATTATGGAGGCTGCAGTTGTGGCTCAATGCTAGAGTGCTTACATGTGAGGCACTGTGTTCAATCCTCAGCAACTATAAAAATAAATAAATAAAATAAAGGTCCATCTACAACTAAAATATATATATTTAAAAAGTTTGATCAATTAAAATATTGGTAGCACATTTCTTAGGTTTTGTAGTTGTACATTAAAATACTTCAACATAATTTAAAAGGAATAAATTTTTCCAACATTTTTTATTGGTGCATTATATTGTACATAATGATGGTATTTGTGGTTATGTATTTGTGCATGCATACCATATAACAATATGGTTTGGCTAGTATCACTCCCCAGCACTACCCCCTCCCTCACCACCTCCCATCCCTTGGTTCCTTTCCTCTACTGACCTCCCTTTGATTACTATGAGAGCTGTCCCCACCTTTTATTAAAAGGGAACACATATTGTGTGCAGTTCATCCTTGTATATTGTTCTTGGCTTCTTATTTATGACACTTGATCATAAACTCACAGATACAAGGCATTTTGGTGTGATATTGAGAACAGTATAATATTGAACTTTTACTGAACGCTTGTTAGGTGCTGGGCCCCATGCTGAATGCTGTGCGGTCATAATCTCAGAAGCTCTTGTGGCTACTTATTGAGATGAAATAGCTTTACTTGTTTCACAGACAAGGAAACTAAGAGTGCTGATATTAACTTTGTAGTAAATGTCTGTTTTTTTCCTTCTGGTACTGAGGACTGAACCCAGGGACATTCTATCACTGAGCTACATCCCTAGCGCTTTTTATTTGTTATTTGAGACATGTTCTCTTTTAATTGCTGAGGGGCTTGCTAAATTGCTGAGGCTGGCTGGAGCTTGCTATCCTCAAATTTGAGGATCCAGCTTCCTGAGTTACTGGAATCATAGGCATGCACCAGTGTGCCCGACTGTGCAACAAATATCTAATTGATAAGTTGGATGACTTTTCTGTCTCTTGAAGTCATTATGTACCTGTTTGATTTGCCAGTCAAACAGCAAATTTACAAATAGCTATTGTTTTAGTCAGTTTTTGCATTACTGTCACCAAAATACCCAACAAAAACAACACAGAGAAAAAAAGTTTTATTTAGGACTCACAGCTTCAGAGGTCTCAGTCCATAAGTGATCAACTCCATTGCTCTGGGCCCAAAGTGAGGCAGAACATCATGGCAAGAGGGTCCAGCAGGGGAAAGTTGTCAGGCCATGGCAGCCAGGAGAAAAGTGAAGGGGCCACAGAGAAGAATAACCCTTCTTGGGCAGGCCCCCAGTTACCATCTCTTCTAGTCACTCCCTACCTGCCTATAGTTCACATCCAGTTACAGCTCTCACAATCCAATCATTGCACCTCTGAATTAACAGGGGCTTTGGGGAGACATCTCACATCTAAACCAAAACAGCTTTCCTTACTTAAATTGTTAATAGGAATTTAATTCCCAAGACTAAAGATAGACTCAAATGAAATTGACCAAATTATTTTATGTGCTTGAATGAATATGTCACAATGAACCCCACTATGACATTTAATTGTAATGCACCAATAAAAATAATTGACTAAGAAATGAAGATAGATACATTTCTTCTGATACAGATTCTAAAATTGATTAAGCATCTCTCAAAAGATTTTGTTTCATGCGTGGCTTTGATCTTAGATCCTACCTTCAAAAAACAACAACAACAACAACAAAAACCTATTACCCTTTTCCTTAGTGAAAGTATTGTTTGGGCTGGGGTTGTGGTTCAGTGGTAGTGCGATTGCCTAGTATATGTGAGGCACTGGGTTCGATCCTTAGCACCACATACAAATACATAAAATAAAGGTCCATCAGCAACTTAAAAAATATATATTAAGAAAAAAAGGAAAGTATTGTTTAGTTAACTTTAATCACACTAACTTATTAACTCAAAAGGATAAATTACATTAAGTTTAATTTTAAATTGAGATCTGTTTTTCAAAGCCTTTCTGATTGTTGAAGTTGGTGTCTCTGTGAAATGCTGTTTTCTTCCCCTGAATTAGCTACAGGCACATTATTACCTGAGACCATTTCACCACAAATATAGCTCATGTCTTCTCTACCTGTCATGGCCTGCTCGGGTTGTTATCACCATAGGACCTGTTGCTATGGTCACAGTGCTCTTTCTCTTCTCAGCCTTATCATTGGGTTTTAAAAAAATTATTTGGACAGAAGTGCATCTTCCTCAGCAAACTGCAACTTAAAACCCAACTGTTCCAAGCTCAGTTTATTGGCAAGCTATTCTTTCATGAATTTAAAAAAAAATCTATGAAGGCTGAAGCAATTACAAGGTAATTATAATTTAAAGTGAATTCTAAGGTTACCTATAATGATACAAGGAATTTAAAATTTCAAGGTTCCCCAACAACTTAAATGGAAAGAAAAAGTCTATCAAATAACCATACATTTCTCACCCGCCCACATTCTTATATACAAACTACATTTATAGAAGGAGGTATAAAAATAAACCCTAAATAATTCTTACTTTTGCAGAGTAGGAGTAGAGAGTGGGTGGTGTGGAGAATAATTTTAACTTTTTTTGTATTACTATTTTTTGTTTCCTTGTTATTTGTTTTTATAATTTAGAACCAATTTTTATTTTAAAATTTGAATTTTCTCTTAATTGTGGTAAAATACACATAATATAAAATTCACTATTTTAAAGTATGAGATTCGCCAGGTATGGTGGCCCTTGCCTATAATCCCAGATACAGCGGAGGCCAAGGCAGGATAATTGAAAAATTCAAGGCCAGCCTCTAAAACTTAGTAAGACCCCATCTCAAAATAAAATAAAGGGCTGAGGCTATAGCTCAGTGGTAGAGTCCCTTGGGTTCAAGCCTTAGTACAGCTAAAAAAATAAATTAATGAAAATGTAAGATTCAGTGTCATTTATTGTGGTCATAATACAATAAGTTGTATAATGCAACACTATCAACACTTACAACACTATCAACTCTATCTTGTTCTAGAATATGTTCATCATCCTAAAAGAAACTCTTTAACCTAAAGCAGTCATTTCCTACCCTCTCCTCTCACCCCACCATCGACCACTATTCTGCTTTCTCAATCAATAGACTTGCCTATTCTGGATTTTTTTTGAGTAAATGTACATGCACAACACATGATCTTTTGCGTCTGACTTTTTCCACTTAGCATAATGTTTTTGTGTGTCATTCATTTTGTGGCAGGTGTCAGAGTTTATTCCTTTCTATAGTTGAATACTCTCCCATTGTTTGGATATACCACACTTAATTTATCCATTCATCAGCAAATGGGCATTTGGGTTGCTTCTATACTTTGTTTACTTTCTGCAGTGCTGTTATGAACATTCCATGCACAGGTTTTGAAATCCAATTTATTTTTTAAAATTGTTTTATGGCTCCCTGTTGCCTAACCTTGGGCTAAACATAGGCCTGGTCTTGCTATTTGCCCAAACTTCCACATTGCTTTATGTCTTTGTGTCTTTGTGCATGTTCCTTCTTCACTTGTCACCCACTGCATGAGTGAATACATGTATGTGTATTCATATATGAATGTAGGAAAGTAACAATTCATTCTTCTGTCTTTCCTATTCCTATTCTTCCTCCCTTCCCTTCGTTCCCCTTTATCTAATCCAAAGTACTTCTTATTCTTCCCCAAACCTCCCCCACCCCTTGTGTATTAGCATGTGCATATCAGAGAGAAAATTCAGCCTTTGGTTTTTGGGGATTGGTTTATTTCATTTAGCATGATAGTCTCCAGTTCCATCCTTTTAAGGCTCAATTTAAGAGCCATATTCTTAATGAGGTCATTGCTGACCCTACTCCTTCCCTTCAGTTCACAGGCAGGACTGACAGCTAGCTTCTTTGTACCCCACTTTCCACTCAGCATCTCTTTATGGCTCATACTCTATCTCAAGAATCTCCTCAATGACCTAACTTTGAAAATAAGTCCTTCACTTTGTCACCTTGGTGTCCACAACACCAGCACTTTGTAGGCAGTCTGATGAATGTGTATTGGATAAATGATGTCTGGATGATTTTCACTACAGGTTAATCAGTTTGGAAAAGTTCTTACTTCATGAGCCAGCTACGTGGGCAATGGCTTAAAATAGCTTCCAAGTAACTAATTGTTTGAGTAAGAACTCTGGGTTTTCTAAGTCTAGATGTTTGGTAACAACACATTTTGCTACTGTGTATTTGACCACAGCAGGCTGTAACTAGTTTCATGTCCTGGTGAATAATTAAGAAGCCTGGAAAAGCAGATTTTAATTAAAACTCTGAGACCTCATAAAGTTCCCAATGCCTTTATCTTGGCCTATGTTAAGGACTTGGAATAATGGGGATTATAGAGGCCTGCTTATTGCCTTTGGTTTTGTACTGTGGTTAAGGGTTTGCTTCTTCATAAAATGGTAATTTATTTGGAATGTTGCATGTAAATTGCTACTTACAATTTACAGTCCTGGAACATGGTAGACCCTCCATAAACAATAGCTCTTATTATCCATCTCCTGTTCCTCAAAGTACTTTACAAAGTGCTTTTGCACAAAACTAGCATTCGGTAAATGTTTTGTTTGTTTAAGTGAAAGAATGAATATGGAATGGACTGTTTTGCTTTGTATGGAGAAGAAATGGTTGATCAATATTCTCAGCTGGTTGTAGTCAATGCACTTAGAGAGCAAGAAGTAACCCTACTTGTGTTTTCCACATAGCAGGGCAGATTTTTTTTTCCTGTGCTATTTCACATAAAAGTTGTTTTCTTTCTGCATTTGAAGGGTGATTTCGTGTAACCCCCAGCCCCTTTCTGAAGTACAGCACACAGAAGTCATTCGGTGTCCTTAGCGCAGCGTGGGTATTCATACCACCTCCTGTTCCAGCAGAGCCTGGACTCAATGGCCGGATGGAGCTGTTATACTTGGAGCTCTTCAGGGCTGATGATAGCTGATAAAAAGTGAGCACTTTGGAGTGTTAGGATAAAATAATGAACAAAAGACATGCAAGCCCTATCTTATCAAACGAGTATGTATAAATATATAATTTCTAAAAGGGGAAAATATACTGAATGCTTTGGAGATGGAAATCAGCTTATTTTGAGGAGATGCTTCAAGAAATAATCCCCACGGAAGTGACATCTGAGCTTTGTCTGAAGGCCAAATAGAAATTCATGAGGCAGAAGAGGAATGGGAAGGGCCTGCACAAAGACCCAGAGTGAGGAAGAACCAGGAACGGTGTGATGAAGAATGAGAAGCAGAAGGTGGTGGAGATAGATGAGGCCAGAGATGGAAGCAGTAGCCACATTGAGTGTCCTCGTAGATCTTCCCCTTTACTCAAAGGGCAGTGCAAAGCCAATGAAGGGTGTTAGAAGAGTGGTAGAGCAAGTCTGCTCATTTGTAATATGTGTACTGGAGCAGGCATGAGTGGCTGCTGAAGGAGAGATGAGTTAGCAGGTGATTTCAGTGGACCATGAAAGAGACAGGTAGGTGGTGTTGGGATGGGGAGAAGTGGGCACATCTGTGACACAGGAGGAGGCAAGGCCAATGGGATTTATAACAAATGGATACAGTAGGAGAGAGGTTGCTTCCCCTGAGTTTTGGGCTTGTTCAACTGCATAGATGGGTGGCATCTCTGAGCTAGGGAGCAGAAGAGAGCTCCAGCCAGGGAGGACAGTTCCAGAGATCAGATTTGATCATACTGAGCTGAGGTCCTTTGTGACATCTATGTAGAGATATCAAATGTGCATTGGCTTGTAGGTCTGGGGCTTAGAAGAGATGTCTGAGCAGGAGTTATGAAGTGTAGAGTCAGGGCTGAGAAGAGAACAGGAGCTAGATTAACTTCTGTGGTTGTGTCTGGAGTTCAAGAGAACAACATAGAATGAGAAAGCAACCCAAAGATCAGAGAAGACCATGCTGTCTGGAGGGCAAGATGCTTTAAAATAGAGAGAGTAGGTAGATGTCAGAAGTTACTAAGCAGCAACCATAAGAAGAACCCTGCAAATATGTATAATAAATTTAGCAACTCCATTAGCAACTCACTGTTCACCCTAGGAAGCTTATTTTAGCAGATTATTGTAGACAATAATGATAGGTGACCTTTTTTAAGATAATAAATATATGATATTTTCATTTATCATATGACAAAAATAGCAAAGTACCTCCAACAGGACTAAAGTACAAATAAGTTACATTTGTTTTATTCCATCAATGCTTAAGCTCTTAGAGGGTATTTATACAAATGTTTGCTCTTGTAGCATTCTCGGGGCATAATGCTCTCGATGTCCTCCTGTTTTCAAATGCTCTGGTAAGGTTTTTTTTTTAGATCTTTACATTTCAGGGGACTTTAGTGAACACAAACTGCTGGTTCAGAATTCACTTGGGTTCATACTCTCTTGTGCAAACAATATTTCTCAGCCTGCCTTATTATATAGTGATTAGCTTTCTCTAAGTACATTGCAAGAGTTATGTAAGCATGCTGCTTTTGCCCATTTGCAAATATTTAATTTAAACAGATGCCAAAGTACTGGCAAACACATATATGCTGGATCTTAGAAATAGTCTCAGCTTTCTTAATAATCATTTTACCACTTTATCTCAGGAGTAAACTTGGCATCTCAGTGTCACTGGAAATCTCAGTATACAGTTAGTGTATACAGTATACAGTACAGGATGCCAATATTGAAATTTTATTTTATTAAGATCAAATAGGTAAGGCATGATTTTTCTACAAATACGAGATAGCTTTGAATTAAAATAGTCAAACAGATAAAGCCAGGTAAGACAATAGAAGCAGATGTTTCTTTCATTCAAAAATGCATTTTAATCCCAGTGAAGTCCTTCCCTAAAGGCACTGAGAAAATCCTCATCCTCCCTTACCACCTCCCTCCCTCCTGAGTGACTGTACAAGGAAGATTTAATACAGTGAAAGAAAAAAAAACATATCAATGACTCATATTAAGAAGGAAAACTACAGTTTTTAAATGTGTGAATGGAGGTTTGTACAATCATTCCCCCCCTCCTCCATCCAGATAATCAAGTGGGAAGAAGAAGAAAACCTAGAAGATTTAGGCTTTATTTATGGCAAATGAAATTAGAATAAGGAAAACTATCTCTGTGTTCTAGGCAGATTGGATGCTTCTGAAGTGTCAAGTCATTGGTCAGATAGCTTGGGTGAGCAGACAGGAAGAGGATGAGATTTGGAAAGGAAAGGTTTGTATGCCACATTTAGGCAGCAATGTAGATTTCTTCACGTCTTTAAACATCCTCAATCTTTTTGTCCACACCCTTAATGCCCTTACTCTTATTTCTCCACTATATACACTTTGCTCATCACCTCCTCCAAAAAACCAAAACCAAAGCCAAAACAAACAAACAAAGACCCCATGGGTTATTTTATTTTCTTTCTGTTTTTCCAGCAACCCATAGTGTGAATTTGGCCCATGAAAGCCTACTGCCACGCATTGTTCTTGGTTTCTTATATGCATGTAAGTTTCATTCCTTCTGCCAGAAAATAAACTCTTGAAAAGCAAGAATGATTTCTTATATATTTTCCTGAGTGCTTAGTGGCTTGATGGACATATGATATACATGTCAATGTATACAAGACAATTTCAGGTCCTTCAAGGGTTATCAACTTAAATGCTGCCTTTCTGAGTAGGGCAGAATGTAGTCCAAGAAGCCCATTCTAAGCAATCCTGGTCTTTCCACTCCCAGCCTCTGTATGTGACGATTTGATTGGCAGACATCCTGTCCCTGGCCATCAGGCACAGGTGTAACTTTCACAGATGAACCTAGAAGATAATTTGTAATTTTGGGAGGTTGTGTTGGACTTTGAAAGCTACATGTTAGTACATGGGTCACTGTCCCTTTAGCAGCTAGTGTGCACAGCTGCCCATCAGCAAAAACACCTCTGTAATTTCTTTTTCTGTCGTATATGCAGTGTCTCTCAAGTGCTTGGTACTTTTAGAAAATGTTCTAATGTTCTTGAGGAAATTGCTGAATAGGTGAAGATACAGTCTTATCAAAGTAAGTTTCTTTTAATGAGTGTTGCTTCTGCCTAGACTGTAACCTCCATGGAGGGAGACAGCATGGCTTGCTCATATTGTGTCCCCAGCACTGGGGCATATCACCTGGATGATAAAATGTTCTCAGCAAATATGTATGGAATGGATGAATAAGAAAAGTATTATTTCTAATAAAAGTAAAACATGATATAATGCTGATAATTATCAAGTTCTTTGACTCACTTAGTCTGCTGAAAAGTTCTTTGACTCACTTTGTCTCTGGTAGGCTCATGTGGTCTCTAGTCTGTAGCACTACTGGGAGGTGGTGGAACCTTTAGGAGATTGGGCCTAGTGGAAGAAAGCTAGGGGACATGCCTTGAAGGGCTGTTAGGACCCTGGCCCTTCTTTTCTTTTGTTTGTTTCATGGCTGCCACGAGGTGAATAGGCCTTTTCCACCATATGCTTCTGCCATGATATAGTGTACCACCATATGTCTAAAGCAACAAGGTCGAGAGATCGTAGACTGCAATTTCTAAAACTGTGAGTCAAAATAAACCTTTTCTCTTTTCTTTTTTTTTAAGAGAGAGAGAGAGAGAATTTTAATATTTATTTTTTAGTTTTCAGCAGACACAATATCTTTGTTTGTATGTGGTGTTGAGGATTGAACCCGGGCCACACGCATGCCAGGCGAGCGTGCTACCGCTTGAGCCACATCCCCAGCCCCAACCTTTTCTCTCTATAAATGGATTATTTTAGGTGTTTTGTTACTGTGATGAAAAGCTGACTAAGATAAACATTTACCATATTCCAGGAACTGTTCCAAGTCTTTTAAACTTATTATTTCATTTAACTCATTATCAAGTTCTTTGACTCACTTAGTTCTTGAAGGACCCCTGTAAGTGAAGTACTATTTATTTCTATTTTGCAGATGAGAAAACTGAGTCATTAACAGTTTGAGTCCCTTGTTTAAAATCATGTGGCTAGTAATTGGTGTAGTTAGGATTTAAATCCATAAGTTTGGTTCCAAAGTCTGCACTTTTAACAGTTCTGCTATGGGAGAAATTAATGTTTACTGATTTCTGGTGTTTGGGGATACATGAAAGTCTTATGTCATTGTATGGTCACTAACCTTTGTGTATTTTTGTTTTCTTTTGACCTTTTGTTTTGTCAAAGCACACTTATAAGGAATTATGACAATTTGTCTATAAACTTTCTAAAGCAAGGACCCAAGATCATCAAATTACTAATTCTTAATCAGTTCTGACCATCACTGCTCATGTTGTTACATGTAGGGCTTTATTTTATTTTATTTTTTTTTTTAATTTGCCAGGCTGGTAATGAAATGCAGGGCCTTATCCATGCTAGGCAAGTGCTCTACCTCTGAGCTACATTCCTGGCCCTATGTCAAGGCTTTAGAAGGAGGTGAGGTACGGTCCCCCGGCTTTTGAAAGTAGGGTAAGTAAATTAGTACTTATGTATGACTGGCAATCTTCATACACAAGAAGAATTTGCAAAGCCAGTAGCTCAGGTTTGTTCTGAGTTTCTTTTATTAACTCCAGGAGTTGTTGATTGAGCTAAGCAGGCAATTCAATAAACCTCATAATATGTTGATCGTGTGAAACCTAATGCCAAGTCTATTTAGAGCCACCATGAAGAGAACATAAAGAAACAAGGGGCAGGGCTGGGGATGTGGCTCAAGCGGTAGCGCGCTCGCCTGGCATGCGTGCAGCCCGGGTTCGATCCTCAGCACCACATACCAACAAAGATGTTGTGTCTGCTGAAAACTAAAAAATAAATATTAAAAAAATTTTCTCTCTCTCTCTCTCTCCTCTCTCACTCTCTCTAAAAAAAAAAAAAAAAAAAAAAAAAGGGGCAAAAGAGCATCCAGTTCCATGGAATACTTCTTGTTGGACTCAGATTTTATTGGTTAAATCCATTCTTTTGAAATGAAGCCATGGCTGATTTAATTTGGCTGTTCTGAAGGCTTGCTCTGTAGATAGCCACCACCATTTCTGTGCATGTTCTTATTGATTTTTTTTTAAAGTAGGTAATGTAATCAAACTGTGGAATAAGTTTCCTGGTGTGATTTATTTAAAGAGTTTTCCCAAATTATAGGTATGAAGTCTTGGGAGTTCTGTTTGGAAAAATCAAACTGGACCAACATTTTGCTTCTCTGCTATCTTTCAGCTCCCACTGTGCAGTCAAGCTGATGAAAACAAGCTTGTGAGCGAGCGCGTTAGAAATTAGACATTGTAAAACATTTGGTTTTCCAGGAGATCTGAGGATGGCTTTGTAATTAATGTGATAGAGGAAAAAACAGAACAAGGATTTTTTAATTACACCATTGCTATGGTTTGGGTCTAGAGTGTTCCTCAAAGACCCATTTATTGAAGGCTTGGTTCCCAGTCTTTGGCGCCATTGGAGGTGGCTTTGCTTCTTAGCCACCAGAAGTGAATGGGTTTCCTCTGCCCTGTGCTCCCCACCATGATGTTCTGCCTTACCACAGGCCCAGAGCAACTGGGTCAAGCAACCATGGATGGAAACACTCAATCAATTAGCTAAAACAAACCTTTTATCCTTGTAAATAAATTATTTCAGGTATTTTTTGTTATAGCAATGAAAAGCTAACAAAACTATATGTTATAAAAAAATGGTAATTTAAAAATAGGTCCTTCAGCTCTCAGGAAAGGAAGTTCCTCTACACTCTACTCCCATGTCCTGCATCTGAACTTCCAGGAGGAAGTCTTCCCTGTTATTCTGTACAGCTATGTCCTAGTGACCAAAAAGGATGAAGAGAGACCAATTATAAATTAAATAAACAGAAAGAAACATATTTTTTGGCATTAAAAAAATTAAAATTAAAATCCCCTGACATTAAAAATCAGGGGATATGACATCCAAGATCATTTTCTGGTTGCCTAAAAATATAAGGAAAAGATGGATTATACCCACAGGTTTGACTAAGAATGATACACTCATGAATATGCTTGTATATGCACTAATATGCTGTTCTCATAATTATCCTTGAGCTCTTGGGATGAACCAACTGCAGTAGCACCTGGGGGTATTTATACATATTAATTTTAAAAATAGAATACTGGTTGGCAAGAATGACTCTCCTGATACTATATAAAAGGTAAAGCAAGAAGCAGGAGACCAAAAAGAAAAATAAAGCTCATTCCGACTTCATGCTAATACAGATCTTTTTTAGTATGTAATAATTGGCTTTTTGTGGAGTTGAATATAAAGGAGATTTATAAGTTAAATGATGTTAAAATAATATATGCAGCTACAACCTGGGATCCCTGAACTATGGAAGGGATTCTTTACTCAAAGGACTGTGGGCTGATGGATTAGGCAGTAACCTTTGTGTGTGTCTCTTCCTCATCTCTAAAGTGGACATGGGAAAGCGTACTATTACCTCTCTAGCCACTTCAAATGGATCTCTACGGAAATCTTTGTTTACATTTTAGAAATTCTCTTCCACTGTGAACAACTCAGCAAGAGCTTTAAGTCAATAAATATTTATTGAGAGCTTTCTGTTGCCAGGCCACGATAGGCGATAGAGCTACAAAGATGAAAACACATTGACTCGACCCATGAGATCTAGGAGGCCAGTGAATTGCAGTAGCCATGACATGGGAAGCTGGTGATCAGTGGTTTAATAGTGAAGTAAGGCAATGTATTTGGAAGTGTGTGGTAAACCTTAAAACTTTTAAAATAAAGGTCAAATAAGAGTGCTGTGGACTAGGGCTGCATTTTGATCTTTGTGGTCAACACATTACTGTGTTGGTATAAAGTATAAAAATAAATCTGTATAGATTGTGTTCATTTATTTTTTTTTTGTTTCTAAAAGAAATTAAAACATTTTTGTGAGTCCATTAAAGTATCAAGGACTCCCTGATTACCTGCTTATTGCATGTAATTGAACAGAGTTGACCCCACTATAATCTAAGGAATTGCCATGGGCATAGAGAGTAGAAGTTGTTCCTTGCTTGGGAGGTAAGTGGCTGGATAGGAGGTTGAAAAAGGGGGCTTGTGAAATCCTACAAATGTGACCTAAGTCTTACTCTCATTCTCTACAGGCTGTTTACTGACACTATTCTGAGCTATGTCTAACCTATTATTCAATCCATTAACATCAGAGCAACAATTATAACTTTCATTTCTTAAGTTTCTACTTGGTTCTTATGCAGAGCTGCCTGACCTTTTTTTTTTGTTGTTGTTGTTCAGTGCACCTACCTATTGATTGGTGTATTTTCTCACTATTCTTTCTGGCATTTCTAACCTTTTGGGGGATATTTCTGAAACCCATCCTTGAGAGTTCCTTTAGTTTATATTTTCAAGGATTAAACATTCTCATAGTTTTTAAAATCTCAAAGTGTCTTTATGTTGTCTTTATCTTGAAAAACACTTTTGCTGGAGACAGAATTCTAAGCTGACAATTTCTTGTAGTAATTGAACATATTTGGCAACTGTACTCCGACTTCCCTGGTTGCTTAGGAGCTGTCTGATATCAATCTAAATATCTGTTCTTTAAGGGAATGATTTGTTTAGGTACATTTTGTTTTCATCCTACTGAATATGTATCATGCTTTCTGTATCTGTGGATTGGCATTTGTATCAGTTCTGGAAAATTCTCAGCCGTTATCTCTTCTAATATTGCCTCTTCTTTCTCTCTCCTCTTTTCTTTAGGACATTGGTAAGATATGTCTTAGTCTTTCTTTTGTCTTCCATTTCTCTTAACCTCTTGTTCATGGATTCTATCCCATTGCCTCCTATCTGGCCACATACCCTCCCCAGCACAGGCCATGTGTGGCTTCTGCACTCTGCTGATGTTCTTCCTAATACCCTGGGATTGCTTTCCCAGGTCTTCCGATGCCACCATTCTGTGAGGAGTTCTGCTGGAACAGCCTGGTCAGAATGAAGTTGCTCTACTCTCTACTCCCATGGTAATTCTTTAGTTTATAGTGGAGTCTTAACTGTTGTGTATTCCATCTGTTAACCTTGTTATAGCCACACTGCAATTCCCTTTTCTAAAAGTGATTTTTCAAATCTTTTGTGATTCCATTCCTTATTTCTTTAAGCAAACTAGATATACTTTGTATATATTTTGTACGAGATATTTTCAATATCTGAAATCTTTGAGATTCTAAATACAGACTTTGTGGTTTCTACTAGTCTTTACCGATGGTAGTTTATTTTGGTTTCAGTTTGAGGACTTTGTTTCTGTTTGTTTTTTGGTGCCAGGGATTGAACTCAGGGACACTCAAGCACTGAGCCACATTCCCCACTCTATTTGTATTTTATTTAGAGACAGGGTCTCACTGTCTTGCTTAGTTCCTTGCTTTTGCTGAGGCTAGCTTTGAACTCACGATCCTCTGCCCCAGCCTCCCAAACTGCTGGGATTACAGACGTGCATGCCACCCTGCCTGGCTGAGGACTTTTGATTATGGGTTCAATTTGGTTAATCTTAATCTGGGAGAACCTGGGGTCTAAATTCAAGATGTGGTCTTCCAGAAAGGATTTTATTTTCTTCTTGTTGGCAGCTAGAGATGCTTGGACCCACCATGTTTGTTTGTTTGTTTGTTTTTTTAATCTAAGCTGACTGCTTACTGTTCCTCTTTCCATTTAGAGGCTCTTTTTCCCCCCTTTAATTTTGATACTTCCCCTTATGTCCTGCAGGTGCTCCCTAAAAAAATCTTACCCAGCAGCATGTAGTTATTTTGTAGCTGGAAGGCCCCTTAGGAGATCTTGCCCACAAGATATTTCTAGAAGTGGAAATTGCTGTATTATTGAATACTTCTTCGGTGCCAGGCACTCTCAAGCATTTGACTTGTGCTGTCTCACATAACACAACTTTATGAGAAAAGGAAATTTGTTTCCCTCATTTTTCAGACAATGAATTGCAGTGCAGTGATTGAATAATTGTTGACAATGTTACACAGTTGAAAAAGCTAGAATTAAAAAAAAAGTACCTCAAAAAATTCATGTACATTTTAGGAAATTTAAATGTACAAAAGGACAGGTGGTAAGTCTCCTTCCTATTCCTGTTTCTGTTCCCTGTACATGGCATTGCCCTCCAGGAGGCAACAGGTTTTTACTTCTTTTAAAAAATTAAATTATTTATTTATTCTAATTTGTTGTACATGATGGCAGAATGCAATTCATTTCATATTACACATAAAGAGCACATTTTTTCAAGTCACTGGTTGTACACAAAGTATTTTCACACCATTCATGTCTTATACATGTATTTAGGGTAATGATGTCCAACTTATTCCACCATCATTCTTACCCCATCACCCCCTCCCTCCCCTTTGCCTTATCTTCCCCCATCACCATCATGAGTCAGCATCCTCATATCAAAGAAAACATTCACCCTACTTTTTTTTTGATACAGCATATAAAATATAGAAGATTTTGAACACATATATATAATTACATCGTATAGACTGTATGTTACATATAAAAATTATATACTGCATTACATGTTATATACATATGCATATATACTATATTATATATGTAAATATAACATGTAATACAGTATATAATTTTATATGTAACATACATAATACATTAGATGATTTTTTTTGTATATTACATACTGTATAAAATAGTATATGATATTTATTATCCATTATATGTTTATTTTTTCTAGAAAAACAGAAATAACATAAGTGAAAAGATTCTTTGAATACTCAGCCCATGCCTGGTACTTCTCATCTGTTACTTCCTTCATTCATTTGAGAACTATTATTTTTATTTTATAGGAGAGACACTGAGCCTTAGAAAAGTTAAGTAACTTGCCCAAGGGTTTGTAGATAGCAGGAAGCAGAGCGAGGGTGCAGTCAGGTCTTCAGGGTTCCTGAGCATGCATGCGTTGGCTTTCAGAAGGAGCTGATGTACGGCTGACACCCCAAGCTCCTCTGCCCTGGGTTAGGGAGAGGGTCGGGTCGAGGCTGGAGTTAGGGTTTGCTTTAGAATCTCCCCTCTGGATGTGGCCTGCAGAGATTTGATTTAGAACTGCTGGCCTCTGGGGCCTAGAGTGGGGCACAGACACCAGCTTTCTTTAGGACATTGGTAAGATACGTCGTATCAAGATACATCTGCATCCAAGTGGTTGGTTTCATATGTTTAAGGATGAGCTTTTGTCAGCCTCTTCCTCTATTTTGAAACTCCTTCCTCTCTTCTCTTCTCTTTCTTATTTTCTTAGTCTTTCCAATCTTCTTGAAAACATTTATTTTAGTGCCTTTGTGTGTCTAGCACCTTTTTGGGTCCTAGAAACATCAAGGTACAAAAGCATTACTGTCTTTTGAGGAAGAGAGACTTTAGTGGTGAGAAAAATATTCCTACCTCCAAATTAGAATTCAGTGCATGAAGTGATTGGTATTAGTTTCCTATGGTTGCTGTAACGAATCACCCTAAACTTGGTTGCTTAAAACACTACATACTGATTGTTGTGCTTCTGTAGTCAGAAGCCTGATATCGGGTTCACTGGGCCAAAATCAAGGTACCAGCAGGGCTCATCTCCCTGGAAGCTCAAAGGGAGGGACCACTTCCTTGCCCTTTCCAGTTTCTGAAGTGTCATTCCTTGTATTCCAGGTTCTGGGCGCCTCCCTCCATCACTGCAGCATCTTGCTGCAGTGGTCACATTGCCTTCTCCCTCGGACTCCCTCTTTTAAGGAAACTCTGATTGCATTTAGGACCCACCTAATCTCACATTAAAACCCTTAATTTAGCCACATCTGTAAAGACACTTTAAGGAAGTGTTAGGTAGCACTCACAGATTCTAAGGATTAGGATTAAGGCCTGGCTATCTTTAGGGGACATTATTCCACCTACTACAGTGATATTGGCAAATGCACATCAACAGTACCCAAAGGACATGTCATTTAGCTTGAGGGAAAAAGTCTAAAAAGTCTCCAGGGGAAGTGGCTGACCCTTCAGCTAAATTCCACACAGTAGGAGAGAGTGAGCCTCGGTGTTGTTACCCCCGGACCAGTCCCTCTAAGTGTCCCTCTGAGTGTTACCTTTTGGCCCTTTACCCTAAACTTCCCATGTCAGCCCGTCTCCTCCGCCTTCTTTTCTCCAGATACATCAGCCTCTTGCAGGGAGTTCACATTCATGTCTGGAGAGAAGACTCCTCTCTCTGTGTCTACTCCTGGCCCTGCTTGAGAACTGCAATCCTGTCTCCACATGGGCTGTTGGACAGCTCTGTCTGCAAGCTCTGCTCCACACACCTGTTTGTCCTCCAGACCTCCAAACCAGCCTTCCCTCTGGCTTCTGCAGTTCTGCCCTTTTCGCCTTCTTTTCTCATCCAGAGATATGTTCAATCCAACAGTTCCCTCCAGACTGGGCACACCAACTTGTGTAGGTCCTTCCTCAACATTCTGCTCACGTGACACCTCTTTCCTTCTCTCTGTGTTCTTCTTGCACTGACTGTTGTCTGCACTCAGATGAACCATTCACATGGAGGAGGTTTCTGTCCCTCTTTAAGTTTTCTCCTCCCCATGCTTTAAAATCACTGCTTCAATACTTCTTGTATATGAATCTTGTTTTAAAATGTCTAGAGAATACATCGTAAACTACTTAGTATGACACTTCAGGGTCCTCGAGTTTCACGTTCATTCATTCCCTCGCCAAATGCTCATCAGGATTCTCATGTGTTGAGGCTGTGCCGACGCCGTAGTATGACAGACAGTGAAAACAGGCATTTACACTTCGGTGAAAATTTCTGTCTAATGGGGAAGACAGTATGAATACAATAATTGTGAATATTTGTGAATTTTCAGCTATAATAAAACAACAGTTCAGATTTGTATAACGCCTGGCACGTGTCCATCCCTTTTCTGGTAAGTTTTCCTATGTTGTCTTATTTAGTCCTGATTTATTTCTCCCACTTTATAGATAAGACAAGTGGGGCAGAGTTTGATTGCCTGGTTTCACACAGCTGGAAAGGATGTAAGCCAGGCAGCAGCTTGGTTCCAGATTTTGTGCATGGAACTGCAAAGTGAAGTGTGTTGTGCAGTGGGAATGGGGAGTTCCCCATTATTAATGGGGAGTAGCAGGATGAATGAGGGTGCTGGCACTTTCACTGAGGGAAGAGGTTTCTAAAGAAGGGACAGCTACACTGAAATAGGAAGGGTGAGTTGGGGTGAATTGTCAAGAGGGAACCATCCCGAGGAAAGGTATTTGTCAAGGCCCTATGGTGGGGATCAGGGTGCTTATGAGGTTTCAAATGGGACCAAGTGGGGAAGCAGAAAGAGCAAAAGGAATGAGGATCAAGGCACGTGATTAGGGTGGGGTGGGAGAAGGTAGGTGCCAAACTACCTGCTTTTCCTGTAGGTGATATTACATAAGCATTTTTCTTTATCAAATGCAGTGCAGAACCGGGAGTTCAGCTCAGAGGTTGAGTACTATCCTCAAAAGCGTGAGGCCCCGAGTTTGATCCCCAGCACTGCATATATAAATAAATATTGGATGTATGTGATGGGAAGCTGTTGAGGTTTTATGCAGAAGGTTAAAGAGACATGTGTCAAAGCTTTCTGGGTCGTGCCTCAATTGATGTGGTCTTGCTCTCCAGAATAGGAAACCTGGAAAGGGACTAGTTTCAGGAATAAGACTGTGGACTCTACGTTAGACACGTTGATGTTGAGATGCTTTGTGAGAAATACAAATGAGCTATCCAGGAAAACATTCAACACGTGGACCTGCAGATCACAGGAGAAGGCAGGGCTGGCCCTCTAAGTTTGGGTGAGCAGATGGTGCATTTCTTTTAATAGGCAGGGTAGAAGGGCTCAGCTCTTGCTTCATTGACTTTTTGCAGCTGAAAGATAAACCTGTGGAAGACTTCTTTTCTGCTAAAGATAACTTGAAGCCCTAGTTGTGAGGTCTGCATTAATCTTCTGTAGGAGATTTGAATGTGGGGGTGAAAATCAGGCAGAGTGGGAGGAATTAACTTTAGACTGCTTCTGTGCTTTTCACAACAGAATATCAGTGGATAATCATTCATCCTTCAACGATTGGAACTAGTTTTTGGAAATTGTAGTTGAAATCTATTAAAAGGAAATTGGGAGAAAAAGAATTAAAAATTCATGTGAGCAGTTTAAGACTCAATGTTCGGGTCAAAATGGATTGTGGTTGTTGGGTATTGCTGCATAACAGGTTACCCCAAAACTTATGGGCTTGAAACACAATCAAAAATTATTATCCTCACAGTTTCTATGGGTCAGGGATTCTGTAGAAATTTAGACTGGCTCAGGCACAGGATCTCTTATGAGATCTCAGTATATAGGGCTACTGTCATCTGATGGTTTGACTGGGGCTGAAGAATCCATTCCTCAGCTTCAGGTTCATTCACATGACTCCAATCTTGCTGGCTGTGGGCAAGAATCTTTGATTTCTTTCCATCTAAGCTTTCCTCAGGGTGCTCTAATGTCTCTGCCACCTCACTAAACAGCAGCAATCCAAGAACAAAAGAGCCAGGTGGGCACTGTCTTTTTTTATGAGCCAGGTGGACACTGTCTTTTTTTATGAGCCAGACTTAAAAGTCACAGTGTAGGAGTGTCGCATTCCAAGCAAGTAACACACTTGGCCTGCTTCAAGGTTGGGGCGGGAACTAGACTCCGCCTTTTGAAAGGAGGAAGGTCAAAGAATTTCTGAGTGTGTTTTGGAAGCACCACAGGGATGTTCTGAGTCTGAGCTGTGGATGGGGCCTCCCCTCTGACCCCACGCAGGAACTGGTTTCTGCTTCAATATCCCTGACAGATGGTCATCCAGCCTCTGCTTGGCACTTCTAACTATGAGGAGTTCACTGTGTTGTGTGAGTCAGTGAATTCCATTTTTATCCATTTCCCATTGTTTAGACGCTTCTTCTATTCATGAAGTCGAAAGCTCTGTTGGTGGATATTCCATTACTGAAGCTGGTTCAGTTGATTTCCAGTATGTGCAGCTATTGTATCTTCTAGACATCTCTTTTCTTCAGACAAAATATTGTCAGGTCCATTCAGAGCACTGTCTCATGCTTCATGTTCAGGATTTTCCCCACATTCTGACCATCTTCCTGTATTCCTTATTTTACATAGTAGTAGAGGATGGAAAGGAGCGCCTGAGAAAGCTGGAATCCTGCAAAACGGTTTTAGTCATCAATGAAGAAGATTACAATTAGTCTGTGACCTTAAAAAGTTCTGCTAAAGCATTGAACCCAATTTCAGATTCAAGTGCAAAATAAGTGAAAACACTCTTTACTTAGTATATTGTAATTTAAGACATAAGAAAGAGACTTAAATGTCAAACAAAAAAAAATCTAAGAGTAGTTTGAAGAGCGTTAGCTGCCTTCTTCTCATATAATTTATAATACAGGGAACATTTTTTCCTTATCAAATTGTCATCCTGCTTTAGAAATTTGGATCAGCCTCCAACATTATATCCTTTGACCATCAATGTCATGAAACATCTCTAAGATGTTTTTTGGAGAATTTCTTTAGTGGTTTCTTTCTTTTTTTTTTTTTTTTTTCTGGTGTCACTTCTGGGACATCTTCAATCAGTATCCACATTCATGTCCCTAAGTTCTCAGTTGCTGAGTTCTCTGCTTATAGATCAAGAGTTTTTCAGATGGTACAGTGGCAACATTGCCACAGTCAGCTATTTCTCTTTTTTTCTTCTTTTTTAATTGATTCTTTTTAATTATATATAACATTAGCATACATTTTGACATAATCACAAAAGCATGGAATATAATTGGTTCCCATTCAGTCCCCAGCACTTCCCTTCTCCTACTCCTACCCCAGCCTGCTCCACTCCCTCTACTCTACTGATATTTCTATAATTTATTTATAATCTTTAAGAAATTAGTGTCTTGTGGATATACTTGATGTTGGGGTTCACTGTGGTATATTCATGTATGTACGTATCAAACTTTGGTCACACTCATCCCACTGTTCTTACTCCCTTTTGATCCCCTGTGTCAACTTTACTGATTTTCCCTCTATTATAATGAAATTCCCTCTCCTCTTTCCCCCTTTCTTTATCTTTTTTTCTCCCCGCACCACTGCCCCTTCTCATTTGGATTAGCTTCCACATACCTTGGGCTTTTGGGGACTGGCTTATTTCACTTAGCATGATAGTCTCCAGTTCCATCCATTTACTAGCAAATTCCATAAAGTCATTCTTCTTTATGGCTGAGTAATACTCCATTGTGTCTGTATACCACATTAAAAAAATCCATTTATCTGTTGAAGGGTACCTAGGTTGGCTCCATAACTTATCTATTGTGAATGCTATAAACATTGATGTAGCTGTGTCACTATAGTATATTGATTTTAGATCTTTTGAAAGTATATCAAGGAGAAGAATAGCTGGATCATATGGTGGTTTCATTCCTAGTTTTTTCAGGAATCTCCATACTGCTTTCCAGTGTGATTGCACTAATTTGTAGTGCTACCAACAACAAATGAGTGTATCTTTCCCCCTACATCCTTGCCATCATTTATTATTATTTATATTCTTGATAATTGCCATTCTGACTGGAGTGAGTTGAAACCTCAATGTTGTTTTGATTTGTATTTCCCTAACTGCTAGAGATGTTGAATATTTTTAAATATACTCATTGATCATTTGTATTTGTTCTTTTGAGGAGTGCCTGTTTAGTTCTTTTGCCCATTTATTGATTGGGTTATTATTATTATTATTATTATTATTATTATTATTATTATTTGGTGTTAAGTTTTTTGAGTTCTTTTTATATTCTGGATATTAATGCCCTGTCTGAGGAACAGGTGGCAAAAATCTTCTCCTATTCTGTAGGTTCTCTCTTAATGCTCTTGTTTCCTTTGCTGTTCAGAAGTTTTTAACTTGATGTCATCCCACTTATTGATTTTTTGCTTTTATTTCTTATGCTTTATAAGTCTTGCTAAGGAAGTCGGTTCCTGTGCTGATGTGCTCAAGTATTGTGCCTACATTTTTTTTTTCTACCAACTGCAGGTTTTGGCCAAATTCCTATGTCTTTTTACACTTTGAGTTGAGTTTTGTGCAGAGTGAGAGGTAGAAGTCAAATTTCCTTTTATATATGGATTTCCAGTTTTCCCAGCACCATTTGTTAAAAAAGCCATTTTTTTCCCTACTGTATACTTTTGGCACCTTTATCTAGTATCAGATAACTTTATTTATGTGGGTTTCTCTCTGTGTCTTCTATTCTATTCCATTGGTATTCATGCCTGTTTTGGTGCCAGTACCATGTTGGTTTTATTACTATGGCTTGGTAGTATACTTTGAGGTTCAGTATTGTGACGTCTCCAACTTCACTCTTCTTGCTAAGGATGCTTTGGCTATTCTGGGTCTCTTGTTTTTCTAAATGAATTTTGCAACTTTTTTTTCTAGATCTGTGAAGAGTGCCATTGGTATTTTGATGAAGATTGCATTGAATCTATGTAGTGCTTTTGGGAGTATGGCCATCTTGACAATATTAATTCTGCCTATCTAAGAATATAAGAGGTCTAGTCATCTTCTAAGGTCTTCTTCAATTTCTTTTTTTAGTATTCTATGGTTTTCATTGTAGAGGTCCTTCACCTTTTTTGTTAGATTGATTCCCAATTATCTTTTTTTTTAAGTTATTGTGAATGATCTTTCTGTTATTGTTATTGTGAACATGTTTCTAGTTTTTTTGTTTTTCAGCAGATTCATTACTGGAGTACAGGAACACGATTGATTTATAAGTGTTGAACCTGTATCTGGATACTTTGCTGAATTCATTGATGAGTTCTAGAAATCTTCTGGTGGAGTTTTTAGGTCTTCTAAATATAGGATCATGTTGTCAGCAAATAGAGATAATTTGAGCTCTTCTTAGATATTTCTTCTATAGCTCTGTTTATGTTGGATTCCAATTTTACTTTCTAGTTCATCACTTTTCATTTCTTTGTGCACTTTTATCTTTGTTGACTAATTCCATTTCTCAATTATCCATTTTTGTCAAATACCACATGTGTTTATTGCTGGAGACAAGGAAGCAACATAAATACAGGCTTTGATGTCTGTGTGTGAACTGAATAGCAGATGCACAGTGACCAGTCACCATAGACTTTGGAAGACAGCATGTGATTCGTCATTGACTATGATGCACATATGTTATGGATACAGTAATTTGTGGACCGTAGAGCTGGAAGCCAAGTTTGTGCTTCCTGTACTTACTCACATTTAGATGTTATAGTAACTGACACTTGAACCATGTTGTTGCAGGACTGGTGTTATCTAAATGAGCCACAGTACCAGAAATTTATCAGAACCAAACAAAACAAGGTTCTGCATTACTACAAATTTAACATTATTTGGAACCCACCTTGATGGACAACTTTTTCACACTGCTTACTTTAAGCTCATGATCCTTGCTCTTATCAAGTCTCATACATCTTTGCCTTGTGCATTTCAATTTTATAAAATGTAAATGTAGATTTATTTTGACATTTCTTTTAAACTTCATCATGTTAGATTTAGCTTGTGGTTATCTTTTAATATCTATATAAAAGTCTGGGTGTTGTGGTGCCTGCCTGTTATCCCAGTTACTTAGGCAGGAGCATCATAAGTTCCAGACCAGCCTGGGCAACTTACTGAAACCTGTCTCAGAATATATAGGGTTGGGAATGTAGCTCAGTGGTAACATGCCCCTGGGTCCAGTCCTCTCTAACACAAAACAATAAAACAAAACAACAAAGAACACCAGAAAGAAAACTGGATTGTGCTATTTAGGGAACAAACTCTCCTTTCCAAATTCTTATCCTTGTCACATCTAAGCCATTAACAAGAACATGGCTGGGCAGAGCTCACTGACATGTGTCTAACTCTCCAGGAACTCTCCAGCCATCCTTCCCTCACCCAATTCTTCAACCCTCTGAGTAAGAATATATAGCCAGAGTTGCATTTCTTCAATGCTGATCTCATTCATTCATTCTGCCTCGGCAGAGCTTGTCCTGCAGAGTTGTTTGGTGTCATCAAATGTCTTTCTGAAATCAAGGCTGTGTCATAGTGGTGTCCTAAAATCCCCCTCTTCTAACCTTATCAAAAATTAACACGACTCATAATATACCTTATGTTTACAGAGAACTTTTACAGTCCATGGAGCCTTTGATATATTTCATTTTTAAGTTATTATGTCTATAGTCAAAAGAGATATGGCAGATGTTATTACTAGATTTTTCAAGAAATAATAAATCAGAGAGGTCATAGGATTTGCCTTTGAATACAGAGCTAGCAAAGAGCAGAATCTTGATTATTCAGTAAACCCAGTGTGTTTTCATCTCCCCAGGCTATCTCAGGGGTGCCTCTAGGCAAGAAAAAGGGGGTTTCTTACAGTATTTTTCTTTTTCTGATTTATTAGAATAGACCAATCTTTTAACCTCCCTTCCTATAGGGTCTTTGTTTGCTGGGACTAATGAAACACGATACCATAAACTGGGTGGCTCAAACAACAGAAATTTATTGTTTCACAGTTTGGGCCTGGTGCTCTGGGATCAAGGTGTCAGCAGGGTTGGCTGTTTCTGAGGACCCACCCTAAGGGAAGGATCTGTTCCAGGCCCCTCTCCTCACTTGCAGATGGTTCTCTCCTATGTCTCTGCACATCATCTTCCTTCTGTGTATGTCTCTATGTCCAAAAGGACATCCATCATACTGGACTGGGGCCCATGCTAGTGACCTCATTTTTTACTTGATTACCTCTGTAAAGATATTACATTTAAACAAGGTCCCATTCTGAATTACTGAGCATAAGGACTTCAACATTCAAATTCAAACTATCGTAGGCCTTTAAGGCAAATTTCATGTTTTATCACATTTTTATGACCAAAGGAATAGGCTTGCGCAAGGAATCCACTTTTTCTTGTTTGACTGAATTTTCCTTTTAGTATCATCGTTTCTGATGCAGTCTGTTGAGATGAACTGCAGTTAGTTGACATTAACTTAGTTTTCAAGAGACAAGAATGAGTGCTTTTCCTAAATCTCAGCTGTCCACTTGCTGAATTGAATCTCTGAAGACATCTTTTGTGAAGTACCTGCTGAAATTATTCACTTGTTTAATGGTTTCAGGATTCAAATGTGTCATTTAACTCTGGGTCTGAGATTTGTGGTGGATTTTACTCAGGGCTTGGTGCTCATTTTATACCCATCTGAGCAGTTTCCTTCTTCTGTAAGTCAGTTAAGGCATCAAGGGATTCTGAATCTAGGAAACAAAAATTAGTGAGTAACAATTTGTATCTTAAAATGATTTGCACATTTCAGGGTCGTTAAGCTTCTTATAAACTACTCACAAAGCCAAGGGACAAATTATGACTTAATTTTAGATCACTGGTGCTGGGATGCTATAGATGTTAATCTGTCATTCTGTGTCCTCTTTGCCTCCACAGCTCCTGTGGCTTTTCTTCTTGGTCATTTGGGTGGATGTTCCATAGATGACTGAGGCATGCATTTCATATGATACAAATTTTGGTTTTTTAAAAAGAACATTTATTGTGAGTTAAGAATTTGCTTTCGTTCATTATTTTGATTGGGATTTTGGTACAATTTTATTTATTTATTAGAGGCGATTCTTCTTTTTATTTAACTCATAGAACAAGGGGAAAGAACAGTCCCCATATCTGTGTAAAGTATAATGACAAGCAATACGAGGAACCATGTTATCTCTGAAGCTCCCTGTGTGAGCGCCCTATCCAATTTCCTTCCCTTCCCACCATTATTCTAAATGTTGTGTTTACATGCTCTTGCTTTTCTTTATATATTTATTTCTAAGTAATATACTTTTTGGTTTTGCAGCTAAAATTTGTATTGTTTATTTATTTATTGAGGTACCGAGGACTGAACCCAGGATCCTGAGCATGCTAGGCAAGTGCTCTACTGAGCTGCATCCCCAGCCCTAAAATTTTTGTTTAAATTGTTGCAATACAATGAAAAATAATAAAAATTTTACAATAGTAAAACAACAACAAATAGCCTCTTGTATATCCTCAACCCAGATTCCCTAGAGCTAACATTTTATAAAATTTGTTTCATTATTCTTCCCCACTTGGTCTATATCTATGTAAACACACACAATTATATTTTTCTGGACTGAGAGTGAGTTATAGACTTCAGTTGTATCTCCTAAAAATTAAGGGCACTGTCTCACACAAGCACATATAATGTTCTAGATCAGGAAATTAACAGAATTCTACCACATAATCCATAACCCCTTTCAGACTTTGTCCCTTGGTCCATTTATGCCCTTGAGGACTTTTCCCTCCTTCTGGTTCAGAATCCGCTTCAGAACCACAAGTCACATTTACTTGTCATAGTTTTTGAATTGCTCTCTACCCAGAACAGGTCCTCAATCTTTCTTTGTCTTTCATGTGCTGCTTAATTTTCAAGAATACAGAACAGTTTTGCTCTGTTTTTAAAATGACCCTCCATTTGGGTTCATCTTCTATTTCTTCATTGTACGGAGGTTATGCATTTTGGGCAGGAATATCACAGAAGTGACACTGTGTTCTCAGGGCATCACACCAGGGGCCACATGATGTTGATCTCTCCCATTGTTGGTGACATTAACTTTGGTCACTTGGTTAAGGTGGTGTTTGACATGTTTCTCCACTGTAGTTATTGTCATTATAAAATAAATTTTGTGGGAAGATACTGTGAAAATTACACAGATGTGCTATTTCTCAAAAACAAATTCACCTACTAGTTTTAACATTTATTGACGATATCTGCATGAATCACGTATTATGATGATAGTTGCCAAATGCTCATTTTTCATTTCTTCCATGTATTAGTGTTATATTATAGTTTATTTATCCACCTAAGGATAAATAAGAAGGACATCTTGGTTGCTTCCTAAAGTGACTTTTTAATCTATCAATAAATGTTTCTATAGCAAAATTGGCTTTGTAAACAACCACAATTTTTATTCCCTAAGGGCATTTGATCAGGCCCTAAAGTTAAAGGAAAAATTGTTTAAAGTTATTACCAATTGAATATCATAAATATAGACAAAACTTCCAATACATGCTGCTGTAAGTCACTGGGATGGTTTTTCAGTTATATAATTTTGATTTACATATAGCTGGCTAGTGGTCTGCATCAAAAGTCAGGAACTATGGCCCACAGGTCAAATCTGGCTTACTCCTGATTTTATATGGTCCATGAACTAATTATAGTTTTTAAATGGTTGGGGGAAAAGTAAAAAAAAAAAAAAGAAAAATAGTTTTATTTCATTGTGGTGGTGGCAATTGAAGCCAGGTGTTTGTGCATGCTCAGCAAGTGCTCCACCACAGAGTCACATCCCCAGCCTAAGGATAATATTTTGTATCAAGTGAAAATTATATAAAATAAATTTTGGTTTCAATAAATAAAATTATGTTGGAGTGCAGGCACACCCATCTTCATCTCTGTTCAAGAGCTTCTGAAAATTTCAAAATCTCATGTTTTTATCAGATTTTATTTCTTATCACAGCAGCTCAGAGTAGTTTTTGTGTGATGGGTAGAGATACATGTTTCCTTGTATTGCTGGATGGCTGAGCAATTTCACAATGCAGTTTACTCTGTTCCATGGTAACAAGTCTCTTGCCCAAATTTGCCATCTGGTGTTTGAAGCCTCTCTCTTGCAGAGATTTGTTTCATTAGCTGACAGTCATTACTCATCTGCTTTGGCTTTAGTATTCTTGACATTCTCGTTATTGCTCATGCTAAAAGTCCTAGTTTCAAATAAGAAAGCAATTGGAGTTGTTTACTTAACAGAAGGGACTCAATTTCCTCATCTGGAAAATAAGGGGTTCAGATGAGAAGGTCCCTGCCAGCTGGAACCATCTGTGAATTTATGATTTTCTGAAAATTGACAGCCCACCTAGACTAAGCCTATGGCCTGTGAAAGGAAAGGCCCATGGGCCATGCCAGGCACATGACCAGTGGTGAATAAATGAGTTAATGGCCCACGTGAACCCAGTCAATCTTGGGATGAAAAAGCCATTACCCCATGAAGAAAGCATCAATCATATTTTGTAATTTTGATACACTCGTTTTCTAAAATACTTTTTGAGAATTCCTAAAAAGAAAGCAGAACCATAACCTATAACTCCCAGCTATCTCCTTGATTCCATTTCCTATCTCTCTCTTTTCTGGTCCTCGTATTGAATCTCCACTGGTATCTCTAGGGTTTCAAAACATGCTAGGCAGCCCCTGCTCTTGGGGCATTGCACTAGCTGTGTCCTCTGCCTGGAATGTTCCTTCCATGATACAAAGCTGTTTTAGTCAGAGTTTTCACTGATGTGACAAAACAACAGCAACAACAACAACAAAAAACCCACCACCACCACCACCACCACCAACAACAACAATAACAACAAACTGACAAGAACAATTGGAGTACAAAAAGTTTATCTGGGGGCCCACAGTTTCAGAGGTCTCAGTCCACAGACAGCCAGCTCCATTTCTCAGGGCTCAAGATGAGGCAGAACATCATGGCAGAAGTGTGTGGTGGAGGCAAGCAGCCGGGGACATGGCTCCAGGAAACAGAGAGCTGTGCTCAACAAGGACAAAATGTATACCCCAAAGGTATACCCCACTGACCCACCTCTTCCAGCCACACCCTACCTGCCCACAGTTACCCCCCAGTTAACACACTGATTAGGTTAAGGCTCTCATGACCCAATCATTTCACCTCTAAACTTTCTTGCATTGTCTCACACATGAGCTTTTAGGTGACACCTCTTATCTAAACCGTATCAATAGCCAAATCTTTCATGCAAATCTGTGTTCAAACATCATCTGTCAGAGAGACTTTACCGTCCTCTTATAGTTCGTGCATTTACCTCCTTTATTTTTAATCACAGCACTCATTGCTATCTTCAATGTATCTATTTATCTTTTCATTTATTTTTCCAAGTTCCTGAAATAATGCTACTCACACAAGGGATATTCTGGAAGTATTTAATGAAACATGAAAAAGAAAAAAAATCTATTAAGTACTTGATTTGTGAATTAAAGTTCTTCCCAGCCCAGTATTTCAATGTTAATAAAGTACACTCTTGTCTATAATACATCTTGTAGCATTTTTCTTGTGTCTCTGTTTCTACCATGATTTACCATCCTCCCCTTTCCCCATTGGATACTTTTCAAGTACCAATTCCTCCCTATGGTTGAGCAAGTTCTGCCTTTTCTTTGAAACTTTCAATGAACACATCCACTCTCCATTTGAACATGAGGGGCCCGGTACACTCTTCCATTGGCCCCTTCTGTCTTATTCATTGTCTACCTATGTGTCTTAACTCTCCACCCATAAGTTCCACGCAGACTTGACTTATGTATTTCTATATTTTAGACTTTGCATTTTCACATACATTTTAAATGGAATTAGCCTTATTGTTTTGGCTAGAATAAACCATTTATTCTTTTTTTCTTTTTTCATTGTTGGTCCTTCAAAACATTACATAGTTCTTGATATATCATATTTCACAGTTTGATTCAAGTGGGTTATGAACTCCCATTTTTACCCCGTATACAGATTGCTGAATCACATCATTTACACTTCCATTGATTTACACATTGCCATTCTAGTGTCTGTTGTATTCTGCTGCCTTTCCTATCCTCTACTATCCCCCCTCCCCTCCCCTCCCCTCCCCTCTACTCTCTCTACCCCCTCTACTGTAAATCTTTTCTTCCACTTGTATTATTCTTCCCTTACCCCTCACTTCCTCTTGTATGTAATTTTGTATAACCCTGAGGATCACCTTCCATTTCCATGCAATTACACTTCTCTCTCCCTTTCCCTCGCACCTCTCATCCCTGTTTAATGTTAATCTTCTTCTCATGCTCTTCGTCCCTACTCTGTCCTTAGTTACTCCCCTTATATCAAAGAAGACATTTGGCATTTGCTTTTTAGGGATTGGCTAGCTTCACTTAGCATAATCTGCTCTAATGCCATCCATTTCCCTCCAAATTCTATGATTTTGTCATTTTTTAATGCAGAGTAATACTCCATTGTGTATAAATGCCACATTTTTTTTATCCATTCATCTATTGAAGGGCATCTAGGTTGGTTCCACAATCTTGCTATCGTGAATTCTGCTGCTATGAATATCGATGTAGCAGTGTCCCTGTAGCATGCTCTTATTAGGTCTTTAGGGAATAGACCGAGAAGGGGAATAGCTGGGTCAAATGGTGGTTCCATTCCCAGCTTTCCAAGAAATCTCCATACTGCTTTCCAAATTGGCTGCACCAATTTGTAGTCCCACCAACAATGAACAAGTGTACCCTTTTCCCCACATCCTCGCCAGCACTTGTTGTTGTTTGACTTCGTAATGGCTGCCAATCTTACTGGAGTGAGATGGTATCTTAGGGTGGTTTTGATTTGCATTTCTCTGACTGCTAGCGATGGTGAGCATTTTTTCATGTACTTATTGATTGATTGTATGTCCTCCTCTGAGAAGTGTCTGTTCAGGTCCTTGGCCCATTTGTTGATTGGGTTATTTGTTATCTTATTGTCTAATTTTTTGAGTTCTTTGTATATTCTGGATATTAGAGCTCTATCTGAAGTGTGAGGAGTAAAGATTTGTTCCCAGGATGTAGGCTCCCTATTTACCTCTCTTACTGTTTCTTTTGCCGAGAAAAAACTTTTTAGTTTGAGCAAGTCCCATTTGTTGATTCTAGATATTAATTCTTGTGCTATGGGTGTCCTATTGTGGAATTTGTAGGTCGTAGCCAACTTTTTCTTCTATCAGATGCCTTGTCTCTGGTTTGATATCAAGCTCCTTGATCCATTTTGAGTTAACTTTTGTGCATGGCGAGAGAAAGGGATTCAGTTTCATTTTGTTGCATATGGATTTCCAGTTTTCCCAGCACCATTTGTTGAAGATGCTATCCTTCTTCCATTGCATGCTTTTAGCCCCTTTATCAAATATAAGAAAGTTGTAGTTTTGTGGGTTAGTTTCTGTGTCCTCTATTCTGTACCATTGGTCCACCCGCCTGTTTTGGTACCAATACCATGCTGTTTTTGTTACTATAGTATAGTTTGAAGTCTGGTATCGCTATACCACCTGATTCACACTTCCTGCTTAGCATTGTTTTTGCTATTCTGGGTCTTTTATTTTTCCATATGAATTTCATGATTGCTTTCTCTATTTCTACAAGAAATGCCATTGGGATTTTGATTGGCATTGCATTGAACTTATAGAGAACTTTTGGTAATATCGCCATTTTGATGATGTTAGTTCTGCCTATCCATGAACAGGATATATTTTTCCATCTTCTAAGATCTTCTTCTACTTCTCTCTTTAGGGTTCTGTAGTTTTCATTGTATAAGTCTTTCACCTCTTTTGTTAGGTTGATTCCCAAGTATTTTATTTTTTTTGAGGATATTGTGAATGGAGTAGTTGTCCTCATTTCCATTTCAGAGGATTTGTCACTGATATACAGGAATGCCTTTGATTTATGTGTGTTGATTTTATATCCTGCCACTTTGCTGAATTCATTTATTAGCTCTAATAGTTTCTTTGTAGACCCTTTTGGGTCTGCTAGGTATAGAATCATGTCATCTGCAAATAGTGATAATTTAAGTTCTTCTTTTCCTATTTTTATGCCTTTAATTTCTTTCGTCTGTCTAATTGCTCTGGCCAGTGTTTCGAGGATCTATGTTGAACAGACGTGGTGAGAGAGGGCATCCCTGTCTTGTTCCTGATTTTAGAGGGAATGCCTTCAATTTTTCTCCATTCAGAATGATACTAGCCTGAGGCTTAGCATAGATTGCTTTTACAATGTTGAGGTATGATCCCTAATTTTTCTAGAGTTTTGAACATATAGGGATGCTGTACTTTGTCGAATGCTTTTTCTGCATCTATCGAGATGATCATATGGTTCTTATTTTTAAGTCTATTGATGTGGTGAATAACATTTATTGATTTCCGTATATTGAACCAGCCTTGCATCCCAGGGATTAATCCTACTTGATCATGATGTACAATTTTTTTGATATGTTTTTGAATCTGATTCGCCAGAATTTTATTGAGGATTTTTGCATCTAGGTTCATTAGAGATATTGGTCTGTAGTTTTCTTTCTTTGAAGTATCTTTGTCTGGTTTAGGCATCAGGGTGATGTTGGCCTCATAGAATGAATTTGGAAGTTCTCCCTCTTTTTCTATTTCCTGAAATAACTTGAAAACTATTGGTATTAGTTCCTCTTTAAAGGTTTTGTAAAACTCTGCTGTATACCCATCCGGTCCTGGGCTTTTCTTAGATGGTAATCTTTTGATGGTTTCTTCTATTTCCTCAATTGTTATTGGTCTGTTTAGGTTGTCTATATCCTCCTGACTCAATCTGGGCAGATCGTATGACTTAAGAAATTTATCTATGACTTCACTATCTTCTATTTTATTGGAGTATAAGGATTCAAAATAATTTCTGATTATCTTCTGTATTTCTGAAGTGTCTGTTGTGATATTGCCTTTTTCATCCCATATGCTCGTAATTTGAGTTCTCTCTCTTCTTCTCTTTGTTAGCATGGCTAAGGGTCTGTCGATTTTATTTATTTTTTCAAAGAACCAACTTTTAGTTTTGTCAATTTTTTCAATTGTTTCTTTTGTTTCGATTTCATTAATTTCAGCTCTGATTTTAATTATTTCTTGCCTTCTACGTCTTTTTGCTGTTGTTTTGCTCTTCTTTTTCTAGGATTTTGAGATGAAGTATGAGATCATTTATTTGTTGGTTTTTTCTTTTTTTAAGGAATGAACTCCAAGCAATGAATGTTCCTCTTAGAACTGCTTTCAATGTGTCCCATAGATTCCGATATGTTGTGTCTGTGTTTTCATTTAATTCTAAGAATTTTTTAATTTCCTCCTTGATGTCTTCTAAAACCCATTGATCATTCAGTAACCTATTTTTCATTCTCCAAGTGATGCATGATTTTTCCTTCCTTCTTATATCGTTGATTTTCAGTTTCATTCCACTATGATCAGATAAGATGCATGGTATTATCTCTACTCCTTTATATTATCTAAGGCCCTGTGACATAATATATGATCTATTTTTGAGAAGGATCCATGTGCTGCTGAGAAAAAAGTGTAACTGCTTGATGTTGGGTGGTATATTCTATATATGTCAATTAAGTCTAGGTTGTTAATTGTGTTATTGAGTTCTATAGTTTCCTTATTCAACTTTTGTTTGGAAGATCTGTCCAGTGGTGAGAGAGGTGTGTTGAAGTCTCCCATGATTATTGTATGGTGGTCTATTAGACTCTTGAACTTGAGAAGAGTTTGCTTGATGAACATAGCTGCTCCATTGTTTGGGGCATATATATTTATGATTGTTATGTCTTGTTGGTGTATGGTTCCCTTGAGCAGTATGTAGTGTCCCTCTTTATCCCTTTTGATTAACTTTGGCTTGAAATCTATTTTATTTGATATGAGTATGGATACTCCTGCTTGTTTCTGCAGTCCATATGAGTGATATGATTTTTCCCAACCTTTCACCTTCAGTCTATGTATATCTTTTCCTATCAAATGCGTCTCCTGTAGGCAGCATATTGTTGGGTCTCGTTTTGTGATCCATTCAACTAGCCTGTGTCTCTTAATTGGTGAGTTTAAGCCATTAACATTTAGGGTTATTATTGAGATATGGTTTGTTCTTCAAGCCATATTTGTTTATTAATGTTACTAAACCTGATTTGTTTTCTTCTTTGATTATTTCCCCCCCTTTACTGTCCTACCTCCCACTGTTGGTTTTCATTGTTATTTTCCATTTCCTCTTCCTGTAATGTTTTGCCAAGGATTTTTTGAAGAGATGGTTTTCTAGCTGCAAATTCTTTTAACTTTTGTTTATCATGGAAGGTTTTAATTTCATCTTCCATCCTGAAGCTTAATTTCGCTGGATACACGATTCTTGGTTGGAACCCATTTTCTTTCAGTGTTTGAAATATGTTATTCCAGGATCTTCTAGCTTTCAGAGTCTGTGTTGAAAGATCAGCTGTTATCCTGATTGGTTTACCCCTAAATGTAATCTGCTTCCTTTCTCTTGTAGCTTTTAAAATTCTGTCCTTATTCTGTATGTTGGGCATCTTCATTATAATGTGTCTAGGTGTGGATCTCTTATGATTTTGCACATTCGGTGTCCTGTAGGCTTCTAGGATTTGGGATTCTGTCTCATTCTTCAAGTCTGGGAAGTTTTCTCTTATTATTTCATTGAATAGATTGTTTATTCCTTTGGTTTGGATCTCTATGCCTTCCTGTATCCCAATGACTCTTAAGTTTGGTCTCTTTTTGTTATCCCATATTTCTTGGATGTTCTGCTCATGGTTTCTTAACAGTCTTGCTGAGCTGTCTATGTTCTTTTCAAGCTGAAATACTTTGTCTTCATTGTCTGATGTTCTATCTTCTAAGTGTTCTACTCTGCTGGTAGTATTCTCAATTGAGTTTTAAAGTTGGTTTATTGCTTCCTGCATTTCTAGGATTTCTATTTGTTTGTTTTTTATTACCTCTATCTCCCCGTATGATTGATCCTTTGCTTCTTGGATTTGTTTATGTAATTCCTTGTCAAAGTTATCTTTCATTGTTTGATTTTGCTGTCTCATGTCTTCCTTGAGACTCCAGATCATCTGAAGCATGTATATCCTGAATTCTTTATCTGACATTCCATCTGTTGCAGCTATTACCTCTTCTAGAGTTGAGTTGACCTGCATTGCTTGTGGTCCTTTCTTGCCTTGTCTTTTCATACTGCTCGCGTTTCTTTCTGCTTGGTAAAACTGTTGTGTTTTTGAAATTTTCCCCCTATTTATTTATATTGCTCTTGTATAGTTGAAAAATCTCCCTTGCAGGGTGGGTAGTGGCTGTGCTCCTCCTCCAATTGGGGTGATCTGTCTACCACGCTGGCGGGCCGCTAGGCCTGCTCTGCCGGTCAGTCGCAGGTCTGCCCACCCTGCGGGCGTGGGTGGCGGCTCTGCTCTGCCCCCACTCCAATTGTGGTGATGTAACTACCACGCCCTTCGGATCGTTGGGCCTGATCCGGATGCGGGCGGTGGCTCTTCTCGGCCCCTACTCCAATTGGTGTGACATGTCTACCACGCTGGCAGGCCTCTGGGCCTATTCTGCCAGTGGGTCGCAGGTCTGCCTACCTTGCGGGCTCGGGCGGCAGCTCTGCTCGGCTCCCACTCCAAATGGGGCTACCTGACTGCCACTCCGGCGGGTCGCTGGGCCTTTTCTGGACACTGGCGGCGGCTCTGCACCGCCCCCACTCCAACCAGTGTGACGTGTCTGCTTCGCCGGCCGGCCGCTAGACCCATTCCACCAGTGGGCCACCAGTCTGCCTACCTTGCGAGCTCGGACGGCGGCTCTGCTCAGCCCCCACTCCAAATGGGGTGACTTGACTGCCACGCCGGTGGGTCGCTGGACCTTTTCCGGGCACAGGCAGCGGCCCCGCTCAGCCCCCACTCCAATCTGCTTGATGTGTCCACCACACTGGCAGGCCACTGGGCCTGTCCCGCCGGTGGGTCGCAGGTCTGCCTACCTTGCAGGCTCGGGCGGTGGCTCTGCTCGGCCCCTACTCCAAATGGGGTGACTTGACTACCACGCCATTGGGTCACTGGTCCTGTTCCAGGCGTGGGCGGCTGTTCTCTTCGGCCCCAGCTGCAGTTGGGGTAACGTGATACTTCGCCGGCGGGTCGCTTTGCCTGTTCCAGGCGCAGGTGGCAGCTCCACTCTGCCCCTCTGGCCCCCACAGCACCCAGCAGGACCCGGACCACGAAGCAGTTTCCGTGGGTTCCCCAGCCCTGGGCCAAAGCAGCTCCGGGAGCCTGAACCCGGCCGCTCCGAGCTCGGTGCACGCTCTGCTAGGAGCAGGCTCCAAGAAGCAGTCTCCGCGGGTTCCCCAGCCCTGGGCCAAAGCAGCTCTGGGAGCCAGAACCCGGCCGCCCCGAGCTTGGTGCACGCTCTGCTAGGAGCAGGCTCTAAGAAGCAGTCTCCGCGGGTTCCCCAGCCCTGGGCCAAAGCAGCTCTGGGAGCCAGAACCCGGCCGCCCCGAGCTCGGTGCACGCTCTTCTAGGAGCAGGCTCCAAGAAGCAGTCTCCGCGGGTTCTCTAGCCCTGAGCCTGAGCAATCTGTCTGCAAGAGGCAGGCAAATAACAGCCTGAAATCACCTGTTCCGTAGCTGAATGAGCTGAGATCAGTAGAAAACAGGGATGATTACGTCAGCTCTCCAAGATGGCGACCGCTGGCCTCCTCCGTGGTCCGACCGGTGTGGAGAACTGAACTGGACCGCTTCTCTCCTCCGTCTCAAACCCAGAACTCAGCACTGAGCACAGCCATTGCACCGCTGGCAGGAGCCCCCAGAATCCGTAGCGCTGCACCTCCTCGCCGCCACCTCGCCGCCACCTCGCCGCTTCCCAGCGCTCGCCGCAGCTGGCGATCAGCCGAACAAGCAGTGCGACCCTCTGTGCGGAGAAATCACCCGCGACCGAGCCCCTGCAGCCGATCCTCTCGCGATGAAAATCCCTCAACTAGATTCTGGAGCACCTCAATTTCGCTGGAAATTTCCAACAAGACAGCCTTCAGCTGTTTTAACTCATCATTCTCCCGCACAGTGACGCGGCACACGGGGGTGATGCACTCCCTTCGCCGCCATCTTCCTAGTCCCCTAAACCATTTATTCTAACAATTTTGAATCTGAAGATGTGCAAGATAAAAGTGGAATCATTCCCAACTTCTTCTATAAAGAGATAATCACTTGAAATAGCTAGACATACTGCCTTAACACACACACACACACACACACACACACACACACAGACACACACCATACTCTTACCAAAACAGGTAAAGAAAATAACTGTGAAACTTATATTTACTGAATGAAAAATTATTATTGATATAGTGTCAAAGCTTTTTTTTAAATGCACATTAATAAATAACATGTATGTTATTAAATAACTGCATGTTACTAAATAACATATATATATGATCTCCTGTGTAAGGCACTGGGTTTGATCATCAGCACCATATAAGAATAAAATCAATAAAATAAAGATACTGTGTCCATCTGCAACTAAATATATTTTTAAATATGTGATCATATATACATGTTATTTAGTAACATGCATTTTTTAAAAGCCTTGACATTATATCAACGATAATTTTCCATTCAGTAAATATAATTTTACAATTATTTTCTTTTCTCCCTGCAGTGCTGTGGAATCAAACTCAGGGCAGGCAAGCTTTCTTCCAACTGAGCCACATCCCTAGTCCTTCACTCTTATTTTAATAACCGCACTGCTTAGTTGTATCCAGCTAATCCCTTACTGACTAACTGAGGTTGTTTGTGATTTTTCACTCTTGCACTTTGCAGGTAGATGGGATAAGGGATTTGGAGAGAGAGTAGATTTAAAGTTAGCATTGTGACGGACAGCTGAAACATGGGTTGAGTGAGGAAGTATTCTTTATACCTTTTTACCTATATGATCCTTAAAGGAATTTTTTTTTTTTTTTTTTTTTTTTTTTTTTTTTTTTTAAAGAGAGAGTGAGAGAGGAGAGAGAGAGAGAGAGAGAGAGAGAGAGAGAGAGAGAGAGAGAATTTTTAATATTTATTTTTTAGTTCTCGGTGGACACAACATCTTTGTTGGTATGTGGTGCTGAGGATCGAACCCGGACCGCACGCATGGCAGGCGAGCGCGCTACCGCTTGAGCCACATCCCCAGCCCTCCTTAAAGGAATTTTGAAAAAGCTTATAGTCTTTTGTACTTTGAAAAGTTAATGTGTATTATTTTTATTAAATATGTAAAGTCCATAATTTCTAGCAAATTCTAAACGTACATATGTTAAAATTCAGCCATGGTATTACTAAAAATATTTTGGAAAGAATCAATATATAATGATTTGATATCCATCTTTATATATATTTTTAAAATCATGAACTAGCTCAGTTTTTATTGATCTGAAATCTTATATATTTCCTTTTGAACTACTAATTGTATTCTAGTTCTTAGCTAAGGTAATATATTTTTACACTTGAAAGTCTTTTATTGATCAATCATTGAAATAAAATTAGTGTGCATAAATTTAAATGTCTAAAATTTGCTGGGAAAACAGAGAAATTAAAAAATGTATATTACAAATTTCAAAAGGTAATTTGTTACAGGTAAAATAAAAAGGCCATTTTTTCTACTAACTAGATAATATACCTATAACTATTACTTCTTGGTAGAGTAAAATAGGGATAGCATTATTTTTTTATTTCCCAGTTTTATAGACATGAATGCTAAGAAACATTTTTACATAAATCAAGTAGATGGGAATGCTAAAAGTTTTATCATAGCAAAACTTGATGAATTCTTTGAACTCCTTCCTAATTATTTGATAAAAATTGTATATTAATGTATCACCTAAAAAAATCTGATCTGGGCTGGGTTGTGGCTCAGCAGTAGAGGGCTTGCCTAGCCTGTGCAAGGCCCTGGGCTCAATCCTCAGTACCACATAAAAATAAGCAAATAAAATAAAGGTATTGTGTCCAACTACAACTAAAAAATAAATATATAAAAAACCTTTAATGATTTGTCAGTTGATAAGCAGTTAGGTCACCTGTCAGTTTGATTGACAGTAAAAACCACAGTGTACCAGGAACAGGTGTTGGTGGGAACACTTTGAGTCCATGACATAGGGACAGTCCATCTATGCCTGGCCTCAGCACTGCTTTACTTCTCAGGTACAGCCTAGAAAAAGGGAAAGTTTAGCTTCATCAGTGTTGTAATTTACCAACCAAGATGTGCTCGCACTAAAAGACAAAGGAAATATGAAATAATAAATGGTGGGATCTAACCTGGACAATTCTTTCACAATGGTGAAAGAAGATGGCTAATGGGCTAGGTAAAAGTAGAAGAGAAAGTAAAGGGAAAACTCTTTAAGATAAAATATTGGTTGTAATCGTTGAAGTGGCACAGGGGAAAAAGCAAAATGGTCACCTACAATATCTGGCAACTTTATAGTTGGACAGTTACAGGTCATGAACACGTCCAAGGGATGGTCATGGATTTTGTGGCTGAAGCTGAAGCAGAACAAATTACTGAAGATGAGCTCATGGAAACAGGTGACCATGGTCGTCAGAAAGGTTGGAACCATAAAGAATGGAAGAGGGTGTGTAGTGGAGGGGAAGCTGGAGGCAGACATTAGTGAATTTGAAGAAAGAGGGAAAGGCTGGAAAAAGAGGACCTCAGAGAGAGGAAGATGCCCTTGAAACAAAAAGGGGAAAGTCTTCTGAATTCAGATTTAAGGTGGAGGAAATGGTTTGGAAATGGCCTTGGGGAACAGACAGTTCCAAACTCATTGCTTGACCCTGAGGTATGAGCATCTGTCCTTTAAAAAACCACATTATCAGGAGGGAGTGCCCTTCATTAATTTAGAGGAACAGAGCTGATATTGAAGACATAGGAGAGCTTGCTGCTTATAGGGGAAGGACACAGTAACAAGAGATCACAGTGGAGATTTTGCTAAGCAAAATCTGAGCTTTGCTAGATGAAGATAACGCTACAAATCAAGATCCCTGGTGTGAATGGGAGGAGCCAGTGCATTCCAATTTGGGTGTTGACTGAGGAAAACAGAAAGGGAGAGAGGTGGCTTTATTCCAGCAGTCTTTGAAGAGTTGGCCATTTGCCCAAGTTGATAAATGTTTCTCACTTTGTCAGAATAATGGAGGCTGACAAGCTGCAGACATGCTGAATTATTATTTTAATGTAGTTTTGCTTTTTACTGCCAGTATGACATCGGGACTGTTTCTTTGCATCTGTATCATTAAATAACAAAAGATCTTGGCTTGTCTTTCTCTGTTTTTTCATATCTGTGTTTATGCATGTGTGTAATCTTTGGTAAGTTTTGGTAGGAGGGTTGTTTTAGCTTTGTAGAAATAGAGAGGTTTTTGTTTTCCTCCATATTTTGGAGCTCTTTGCCTAGTAAAGAAGTTCATCCCTTTACTATGAAACTCTCTGAACTTACATTATCTAATACAGTAGCCTCTAGCCATATCTGTATTTTAAACACTTGAGACTTAGGAACTAAATTTTAAAATTTTATCTTTAATCTAATTTTAATTAATTTAAATTTACATTTAAAAGCAAATACTCATTTTAGTTTTTAAAAACTTGTAAATTGTGTTTGGAACAACCTGGGTATATAAGTCTATTGTTTGTATATTATATGCCATCAAAATATTCAGAAGTATTTTGGATAAAACTTTAGGAAGAGATTGAAATGTACTTTAATTTTAAAGAAACATTCTGATAAATAATAAAGTTATTTATTAAATAACAATTTAATAAAAATTAAATAATTTTAAAGGAAAGGGAATAAAAATTAATTTTTATTTTTAATCTAATTTTTCTTTTGTTGAAATTATAATCTTTTATATACATTGTCATAAAATAGTATTGAAATTAAATTCACCTGTGCTTTTTTAACACTTCATCTTCTTAGCAGAAAATTTTACATTGCATATCTGTTTACCAGACATTATATTTCTACTAGTTACCATTGTTTTGAACTGTGTGCAATCCTAAAGGGTTAATAACTCTCAGTTTCTTTTGGAGTTATTGGTTCATTTGGTTTTCCTCTCTTCACAATAAACTTTGATCATGTATGTTTTTCTCAAAGACCATTTATTTCAAATTCTTTCAGATGTCTTAATATAGTGCCTCACAAATTTTATCTATATTTATTTATTTATGGATTTTGCAGTGAATAACTTTTGAGATGTATTGATAAATTCTGCTTTTGTCATTTTTTTGATTAATTACATATCTGCTTTGATGTTTGTTGATTTCTCCTTTTTAAATACCTATATGTTCTAATATGTTTTAAATCAAATTAATTTTTAATAATTGTATGAATTATAGTTCCATTTTCTTTTCTGACCAGATTTTCATTTTTAAAAAGGGTATCTCAATAAAGTGAGAAGTCAATATTTTAGTTTCTTTTCATTTCCACAAATTATCTTTCCTTATACATATTGACTTGCTTCTAATTAATTGTATACATTTTATCTACTAGTTTTTCTGAATATTTCCTGTTCAATGAAACATTTTTTTTCTCACAATATTCCAGTTAAAGATAAAATGGGAGGTGGCTGGGGATGTACTTCAGTGGTAGAGCACTTGCCTACCATGTCTGAAACCACAAGTTAAATCCCCAGCACTACAGAAAAACAAAAACAAGAACAATCAAATCAATAAAACCCAGAGTCTTTTCTGCATAGGAATCTCAGTTCTTATCCTTTCTTGCTTTATAATTTATTTTTATGGAGAAAATAATTATACTTTAAAAAGGAATAACAATGGATTTAATGTATCATTTATGTTTCAGGTACATGCTAACTCCTGGCCCTGATGGTCTACTTAATCCTGTGAAGTACATTCTAGTTTTATCCCCAGTGTGCAGATGGGGAAACCAGATCAAGAAGTAGTACAAGATCCATGCACAGTTGCCTGGCTGTTGCCCTTGGGCTTCAGACCTCACAAGTCTAAATGAAGAGTTCACTTTCTTATCTACCTCAGGAGACGTGTCTTTCCTATTTACTTCTTACACGTCGTTTTAGTCTGCTTTTTCACTGTTGTGACTAAAGCATCTGACCAGAACAACTGTAAGCAGGAAAAGTTTGAGGGCTCACAGTTTTAGAGGTCTTAGTCCATAGAAGGCCGACTCCATTCCTCAGGGCTCAAGGTGAGGTTGAACCTTGTGGCGGGAGAGGGTGGCAGAGGGAAGGAGCTCACAACAGGAAGTAGAGAGAGACTCCAGTTCCAGATACAAAATACATACCCCATTAGCAACGCCCCCCCAATTAACCACTTCCTCCAGCCACACCCCCACCTGCCTCTAGTTACCACTTAGTTAACCCCATCAGGGATTAATGCACTGATTGGGTGAAGACTCTCACAATCCAATCGTTTCTCCTCTGAACCTCTTGCATTGTCTCACCTGTGAGCTTTTGGAGAACATCTCACATCCAAAGCAGAACACACATGAAACTAGGAAAATGCAGCAGAACTCTTTTCAGAAGATGTTTTGCATTCAAATATCATCACAGGTCGGGGGCTAGGGTTATGGCTCAGCAGTAGAGTGCTTACCTCGCACGTTCAAGGCCCTGGGTTTGATCCTCAGCACCACATATAAATAAATAAAATAAAGTTATTGTGTCCAGCTACAAAAAATAATTTTAAAAAAATAGGTCAAGTGAAGATTCAATTGTCAGGCAATTATTTTGTGCAGTTAAATTCAGTGTTAATACTCTGCCCCACAATGTCAGTACTTCTGCGCAATGAGCTGGGATTTCCTATTGCAGCTTCACAAAAGTCATTTACGCATCTGGAATAAGGCACATTTTCTATAACAGTTGTTTTGTTTAATCATTTTCAGGAGTGGGGAAGAAACATGCCAATAAGCCATTTTTAATATGCTGTTTCTTCAAGTTAGAATTTTTGAAATCTCATGTATGTCTTATATTGTGACAGAACAGGAGAAATTTCACACAGTTTCCATCTATAGCTGACCCAAGACAAACCCTTCTCTTTTTTTGCCTCTCAACTCTGTCCAATTCAGTATCAAATACCTCTTAAAATTAACTCAGTGACAGTGTGGTCTCCTTTAAAAAGATTTATATATTTAATGACAACGAATGACTGTGATTTATAAATATGTAATCTTTTTTCTTTCTTTCTTTTAAAGATAGTGTTTTTAGAAGAAGCATCTCAACAAGAAAAACTGGCCAAAGAATGGTGCTTCAAGCCGTGTGAAGTAAGAGAGCTGAGCCACCAGTGAGTCACCACCGACTTCTCCCTTTCACCGGGTGCCATGGACTAGGCCGAAATGATGGGAAACCTGCCTTGAGAGAGAGGCTTTTAAAATTAATTAATTAGTCATATAATAGGGGAGATGGAAAGGAGGAGTTACACGGAGAATAGGAAGATGGAGGACCAGGAACTTTGAGAACCAGAAGTTGCCATTTTCCATCTATTTCTTCTGGGAATATTTGTTGTAGCACTATCTTCCAGGTCTCTGTGGGGGTTTACAGCCTCATGTAAAGAGATACTTAAGCATGACAATAGCAGATTGTCAGGTCTCCTGTCAAGGAAGTAAATGGGGGAAGGAGGGAAATGACAGATAAACTATTGGGGAGTAGAGTTTGAGATGCAGTCACTCTGACAGCATGGTTAGAGAAGACCAATGCCCAGAAGTGCATTTGAGCTGCAATTTAGGTGATTTTTAATATTTGTATAAGCTGTGTTTCCTGTGGTGGGTCCACTGTCTTCACAGCCTGGTTGATTTGTTTTATAGAAATGGGAATACTTATTTTAAGCTCAAAAATTGTATCTTGTTTCAGACCAATTGTGTTTCCAAGGTCAATAAGAATGGTAGCACTTTCATTGTGAAGATACTTTCAACGCTTAGAAATTGACTTCAGGCTAATGTAGCAAGAAGAAAGTAGAGTGAATCTTCATGCTACAGCTTTGCAGCTGTCATTTCAGCTATTAAGCTCATCTCTGTTGCAAGGCCAGAGACTGGGCGACTGTTCATACAGTTTCGTTGCCTTTGCAGTTGTGTTCACATCTCCTCCCTCCTCCCCTTTCCTTCTACTTCTTGGTAACCTGAAAGTATGTGAGGAATAAGCAGGGACATTAATACAGCAACTTCTGCTCTTACTGATTCTTCTGCTTGCTGGATTTTCTTAAGCATCTATTTTGAGAAACAAAGGCTGTCTGCCTTTGTGACAGGGGTTTGTGGAAGGCTAGGAAATGGACAAAGTGGAGGTGTGGGGGAGACAAGAGGATGGGGTGGTGGGGTCTACCTACCTGTGGATCTTCAAATGCTTTTGTCCCTCTTTATGAGATTGCTTTGGAGTTAAATTCATTAAAAATTCAGATTCTGAGGACCCTATAGGCATTACACACAGAGAAGTGGTAAGGCAAGACATAATTTAAATTTCAATGGGAGACTGAAATATTTGAAGAAAAATTATATTTAAAATGCAAAATAACTCATTATCATACACACAAGTTACATATGGTAGAATTGCTCCAAGTCATTAAAATATCATAGAAAATAATGTCTCTGGTATTCTTTTTTAATAGCTTGGTCCTAATAGTGTATCTACAGGTATATCTTGGTACAATGTGGATTTTTATAAAAAGAAAATCACAACTGAAATTGTAAGCCTAAGCAGCACTGTGTAAGAGTGGGTCAAACTGTGGTCATAAACCCTATATAGGAAAGTTCACAGGGCTGGAATTAGGGTGAGGGGTGTGAAGTGTTTACCTTCATCACAAAATTGAAAGATCATGGGGAGAGCAAACACTTTAGTAATCAAGATAAATAATACTTTAATGCAATCTTTTTTTAAAAAAAATGAAAATTCATGATGAACAAAATTACAAAATTTCATTTACAAAATAAAGACAAGGTGTTTTTTGATAGCTTGTAACCTTGAGTTTTCTTGCACAATGGAACTGTTCTTTTAGACAGTCCACAGTTTCCAAACTTGCATTACATCCCCACATCCCTGGCAGGGCAAGTGAATGAGGGTGTTAATGGTATGCAAAGAAATTGGGTAAAGCAGGCCTGTAGCTACAGTACTGTGGTTTGATTGTAGATCTTCTGTTATTGTTTTCCATTTGGTTAAAAGATGGGTGGAGGGCTGGGATTGTGGCTCAGTGATAGAGTGCTCGCCTAACACATGTGGGTCACTGGGTTCGATCCTCAGCACCATATAATAAATAAATAGATAGATAGATAGATAGAAAAGTAAATAAATAAAAGATGGGGGATGTTCTTATAAGTGTACATATGGGTGTGTATTATTCTTTTTCCTTGGGTTATAAGATATCTTAGCCAACACTATAGGTTTGGAATATGAAGCTGATGGTTTTTATTTTGGTGAAATTGATATGCTTTCTTAAGGGAATTATTGTAGTAATTAAGTAGAAAGAGAAAAGCTGAAGAGCAGAGGGAGGAAGGACAGCCATTTCCCCTCCTACTGTTGCCTTCAACCTCCTCTCTGCTTTGCTTGTAACTTGGCTTGGTGCTATCATTCAGCTGTCAGTGATGTCATAAGTGCAGAACTGAGTTCCAGTCCTGGCTGGGCCACCCTTTTACAAGTCTGTAAATAAGCTTGCCATTCCCAGCTTCCTTTGTTCTGTCAAATGAGTGGGCAGGCTTGATGACTCATATCTCACAGGCACCTCTCTCACATTTCACACAGGCACGTCGATATCTGTAATAAAGCCCATACTTCAACCTTGACTATGCCAATCTTTGTATTAAGGAGCATTTCACAGGGCTTCCTATTTTCTTAAAAGGCTTGTAACTTTTCTGGGTGAAAGTCATACTTTAGATACAATAAGTTCCTGCTCTTCTGTTGGTTCTGAAGATTGTTATGCCTTGAATTATTCCCTCACTCTTGCATCTCTGCTGTTCATGAACATGGTTTCTGCATTTTCCCCCATCCTGCCCTTCACTACCAAACATCGGTAAAAGGGCTCTCCATCCGTTTCATACATTCTCTAACACTAATGCTGTCTTCAGCATCTAGGACAGTAACTAAAACGTGTTAGAGAATCAGTGGGTGAGTACTTTTTAAAAGAAGGACTCTATTCCTCTGAAATTTGGTATCTCCCCCAATCATTGGATGGGGAGTGGTCTCAGGATCTTTCTTGAAGCTACATATCTT